>NC_141036.1:45105000-45235000 GCF_052040795.2 Danio rerio | reverse complement strand
AAGCTTTATAATCAATCATCAGCTAAGTGTGAACTCTTGAAGTTACGGTCCATGACAGCATCTAATTTTTACCACAAAATGAACCCCTCATCATCTGGCAACACACAGGTATCCGATGACAGCAACTCGGTGGTAGAGTTTAAAGCCAAGGTACGCCTAGTTGTTTTGTTTTTTTTAAACGTATTGTGTTAATTTGCCCGTTATGTCAAAACGCTGTTGGTCTAGAAAATATCTGTATACTCTCCGTTTTCGGTTCTGGTACGATACTTTAACAATTTCACTCTGGCAACACTGATTCTAATGCTTTTTGGCCGAAAATAAAATAAAATCAATAACTTTGAATATTGCTGTGCAACATAAGACCATGAGAAATGGTCCAGGGTCACATATAGTCTTTAAATGGCATTAGACAAAGCCTCTTCAGATCTGATAGAGAATCATTCAAAGCTCCAAATTGCTGCAAGTAATTTCCCATTTGGGCCTCTAGACAAGAATCACATATTTTAAGTAATAAAAAAAATATCCCCAGCTTTAGATTTCTTAAACACGCATTATGAATACTGTCCAAAGGAAATAGTGTGAGGTAATGGCTCTGCAGTATATAATGTTATCCAGGCAGGCCGGACAGTAGATAAAGAGGCAGCGAGCAGAGCACACAGAGTAAAAAAGCTTCTTTGTAGGTCCATGAAGCCGTCTGAGACCCAGGCTAGTGGATGAAGGTTGTGAATCTGAGCTTATGTTTACTGAAGCCTCTCTGGGCCTCTGCGACCGAGAACTCAAAAATAGCTATCTCGGGATGAGAAGAGGGGTCATATAACCTCAAAATGGCTGCATCTGATTTGACCATATTTGTCTTCGTATCCTCGTGGCTGACACAATCCCCTCTTGGCTCGCTCCAGTGAACCAGAGACCGAAAGGGCACACAGTCCTGCTTTATCTGCCCTTCTCCAAAGACAAAGTTAAAGCAGCCAGAAACGACAGTGGATGGATCATAAGGCAAGACATTATCATAGTTGTAGTTTTAATTTGCAATTTGCAGTCAAGCCAAACCTATTATGCCACAAAAATGTGTTGACCTTTAACCAGCGCTGACTGGAGTGTGTAATTTATTCTCAGGCGTAATTTGAAAGTGCAACAAGCATCGATTAATAATATGGGCTTATTAGTGTTGCAAAGGTTAGTTTGGGTAGTGATGGGTGGGTTGGTTTGTTTCTTCAGTTGAAGTGTCCTTGCTGTTATTCTGGCTGTGGAAGGAAAAGCCACACATCCGCTCTATCTGTGTTTCCTTCCTCCGACAGGTCACCTGTTTTGGAGACAGATTGAGGAGTGAGAGCTGAGTTAAGGGAAAATAGGGGTCAGAGGTCTTGTGATTGTCTTTCTACCGTGTTGTCAAACTGCTTTGTCTGTGTAGGATTTGGAAATGGGGGATTACTGCTGGTAGACCAATTTTCGATTGGAGTTTAAACCTGAAGGGCATTCACACTGACAGTGATTAGAGGTTGACTGTACTTTGTTAAAGGAATGAAACTTATGCCATCATTTATTCACCCCTCACTTGTGTCAGACCAGTTTAAGTGAACTTAAAATATATATATATTTTGAAGAATGTTGGAAACCTGTAACCATTGACGTACAAAGTAGGGAAATCAAATATATCAATGGTTACAGCAGTCACACATTTTCAATGATGGCCACATTATGGAGGCTCTCAAAGGGCCGTTTATAACTGGTTATTAAGACTGTATGAATGTTGCTACTCCATAACATATTGGTAAATAATTGTCTCTTTAATTCAAAATAACATATTAAAGCAACAAATAAATTCATGCATTTGCATAAATGTAAAATAGATGTTATATACATTTATCAAGTTAAGAAACTCACATTACTCCATCAAAGTAAATAAGAAAGACAAAAATCATTACCTTTAGCCAATTTTTACATTTGAGTGAAGCATAACTGTAAATTAAAATAATTTTGAGCTGGATCGCACTACAAACATGCTTTATGTGCATGTAGTTTATATTCAATATATGATATAAAGTAAGAAGGGCTTTTATTGTAATGCTGGTTTCACATCAAAAATGAAGCACCAGATCACTTGCTTTAGAGCTTTTAGATTTTTTTCTTATGACACAAATTTTCAGCTTTAGTTTAATTTGATAACTTGAACTTGCACGGACAACGCAAATTAGACAAATTCAAACTGTTATTCATGCTGCCCAGATTGCATTCATTTTCTACTTGCATGAATTTGAATTTGGTGTGAATCATATGCTCTCACGGGCCACATACAATGAAATGGTGGGCTAGTTTTGGCCCATGGTATGGAGTCAGATCAGTCTCAAAAATAACACATTTACAAAATAAAATGTATAAATGCACAGCACAACTCACATTTACAAAATACATTTTTGTGAATTCACAAGTAAAAATCCTAAATATTTTCGCCAAATAAATAGAATTTGAGTATTTATGAGTTGTGTTTTGAATTTACAAATTGGATTTGTGTATTTATAAATCGTGTTTTAAACTTACAAATTGGGTTTTTGTATTTATGAATCATGTTTTAAACTAATGAATTGGATTTGTGCATTTATAAATCGTGTTTTAAATGTACAAATTGGATTTTTTAAATGTGAATTGTATTGTGTTGTGGATTTATGAATTATATTATGTAAATGTATTATTTTTGAGACTGATCTGGCTCTATACAAGGCTCTTGAGTTTAACACCTGTGGGTTACAGGTTTCCGATATACTTCTAAATATCTTACTTAAAAACTGGTTTGGAACAAGTCAAGTGTGAGTAAACGATCCCAAATTTTAATCCAACAACCAATGGGATGACATGCAGTCATGTTTATGACCAAAAAAGTAAAAATCTTGCACAAATAAAAATACAATATTCACCAATATGATAAATAAAACCCAGTATTTTACCAATACATAGTGCACATCTAATTTAAATGTCTTTTGAATCAGTATTTTTTAAAGTATTATTTATATATGTTTCTATTTAAGGCTGCACGATATTGTAAAAAACTGACATTGCAATATTTTATTTGGTGCTAAATATTTTGCGATAGGGCGACGCTGTGGCACAGTAGGTAGTGCTGTCGCCTCACAGAGAAGATCGCTGGTTCGAGCCTCGGCTTGGTCAGTTGGCGTTTCTGTGTGGAGTTTGCATGTTCTTCTCGCGTTCACTTCCTCCGGGTGCTCCGTTTCACACACAGTCCAAAGACATGCGGTACAGGTGAATTGGGCAGGCAAAATTGTCCGTAGTGTATGAGTGTGAATGAGTGTGTATGGATGTTTCCCAGAAATGGGTTGCAGCTGGAAGGCCATCCACTGGGTAAAACATATGCTGAATAGGTTGGCGGTTCATTCCGCTGTGGTGACCCCGGATTAATAAAGGTACTAAGCTGAAAAGAAAATGAATGAATGAATATATTGCGATATAAATACATATTGACCAGATGGCTTAAATAGCTTGCAAATAATTCATAATTTAAGATCAATTTGGGATTGATTGCTGTAGGGGAGTGTATCTGCATAAAATATAGGCTAATTTAAAAAATGTCAAGCAATGTTTAATACAAAAGTGAAAGGATTTAAATAAAGAATTTTTGATTTTCTTCATTCAGAAATAAATGAAAAAAAATCACTTTATAATAATAAAAACTTAACAATGTATAGTTTTTATTGAGTAAGTAATTGTAGAATGTACACTTAAAGCTGCTTGCGTTTAATTCATAGTGCCCAAATGGTTTAAATTGGTCACAGGCCTTGAAATTACATGCAAATAATAAACTTTCACTCGCACACAGAGACGTTTTTTGCTCGCATTTTCCGTCAAGGTTTAATGCCTCTTGACTATATAAAGAGCGTCAATGTGATTGTACACACCAACGAGCTAAACGGCAGGCGCAAAATTGTCATTTAAAAAAAAACGCCTCATGCTCGTTTTTGTTATTTGACGCGCCACGTTAAAACCTCCACCAATCAGGTTGGCACTTTTGTTCACGTGCACGGAGCTGCTGAAGTTACAGTAAACAGCACTTGGAGGCGCTCAAGCGCAAAACTGTCAATGCACATTGAAGAAGATGTCCAGAGGCGACATGAACGTGGAGCTGCTTATTGCTTTGTGAACAACAATTTCTTAATCACTAGATCTGTAGCTGCTACTTGAACCATCTATGCTTGTCGGAGTCACCAGTAACTTTAACAACAAGCGTGTGAACTTCCTCTCTTCCTCTTCTTCTGCGTTACAAGTGGGTGTCGGAAGCTTAAAGTTGTGTAGCGCCATCTAACGTCAAGGAGTGATTTTGCATACTCTTCTGCTTGACGCCAGTGAAAATCACTTGGGTTTGAATGCAGAAAAACATCTCGTAAAATGCTGACGATAAACGCAAACGAAAAGCATCCCAGTGTGTAGGAGCCCTGAGGTTAAAATTGAAAATGACTCCACTATGTTGTTAACTAATGTCTGGTCAACTATAAATCCAACTACATTGCAGATCCCTGCTATGTGACTATTGCGGACTCGCACATTGTGATATCGATGACAAAATGTTATTGTGCAGCCCTAGTTCTGTTGCTTATTAATATTTATGTATAATATTTATAATATGTATAATATTAATATTTATTTAATATATTTTTGTTTTCACTTTGCATTAAGTTAACAGCGCAGTGTTTTAAATGACGAAACTGGTATAAATGAGCTTTTATAAGCCCACTAAACCTCTTTCCGTTAGAGTATTATTACAGTGGAGTGCTGGTTTAATGCGTTTGCCATATGATTAATGTGTTTAAATATGTGTTGGACTTACTGTACAGATTGTCCTCTGTGTCTTTCAGTGTGTTTGAATGACCGGTGCCCCTTTTAGTCCCATAGAGCCAAGGTGGCCTTTTATCACAGGAAAGTCTAGGAGGTGTGTGTGGTGCTCCAAAGAGCAGTTAAGCTAACAAATTACGTAATGCAGTTTAACGACTTCTTATGGATTGGCCAAATACAGGCACACTGCAATTGAGAAACCATACACTCTTAGAAATGAGTCACCAAAGTAAGTGTGTGCTTTTGAGCTCACCTTTCGGGTCTCCAAATGTACAGACTAAACCGGTGGCAGAAGCATAACTTTTCCACTGATCTGAGGTCTTGATGTCAGAGTGTGCTCTCAAAAACAGGAGTTTGACGCCGCTTGGTCTCTCTGTGCCGGTGTTTGCTTGATCGCATCAGTGCATTTAGGTCAGAGTCTCAGGAACCTGACAAGACGAAAAGAGGAAAGCAGGTTCAAACAGAGCATTGAAAGGCAGATAAAGGAGAGAGCAGCGTGTCTATCTGATGGCAGAAGCAGCCAGCATTTTATCTCGCACTCTTTTGTGGTCTCTTAGGACTTCATCCAAGGGCAGTAAAAGATGTATTGACTTTATGCAGATTTTGACATCTTAGACTCCTTTATTTGATCAGATATGATGGTCAGATGTTAGTCAGGTTAACTTTTTTTTTTTAGTTTAAATCATGGGGGCGAGGCAGTGGTGCAGTAGGTAGTGCTGTCGCCTCACAGCAAGAAGGTCGCTGGTTCGAACCTCGGCTTAGTTGGTGTTTCTGTGTGGAGTTTGCATGTTCTCCCTGCCTTCGCGTGGGTTTCCTCCGGGTGCTCTGGTTTCCCCCACAGTCCAAAGACATGCGGTACAGGTGAATTTGGTAGGCTATGAGTAGTGTATGAGTGTGTGTGTGAATGTGTGTGTGTTTCCCAGAGATGGGTTGTGGCTGGAAGGGCATCTGCTGCGTAAAAACCTGCTGGATAAGTTGGCGGTTCATTCGGCTGTGGCGACCCAGATTAATAAAGGGACTAAGCCGACAAGAAGAAAATGAGAAGTTCTGACATTTTTAATGGAAGCAGGCCTTGGTAAAATCGGGTTGACCTCAGCACCTACACTTAAACTAAAATATGTCAATTTGTTAAACGTGAGATGAAAATAGGACAGATAAAGATGGCATTATCATTTTTTTAATAATTCAGGTGGGCTAATTATTCTGACTTCAACTGTACATGATGTAAATTCACTGCAAAAATAGCTTTTCTTTCTTTTTTTGTCTTTTTGAGAATTTGTTTTATTAATTTGGCTTGTTTTGAGGAAAAACTCACCTAAATTTGGCTTATTAATTATATTTTGGCATATTATTTCATAAAACAATAATTACTTTTGCTTGTCCGGAAAATTGCATCTAAGACTATTAATTTTGTAAATATTTGGACTAAAAACCAGACAAAAAAATCTAAGTAAGAAAAGCATATATATATATATATATATATATATATATATATATATATATATATATATATATATATATATATATATATATATATATATAATTTTTTTTTTTTTTTTTTTTTGCAGTATTAGCAATATGAGTTCACCATCTACGCAAAAAAATAAAACATTGTCACACAAGCTTGCGTTTTATAGGGCCAAAAGTGCACTGCAAGCACTTTTACAGTGTCTAAATCTAAAATGGCACATTCAAGGATCAGGTCACACTAATCCTTGCTTTTCTCAGAGCCTACTTTGCACTGATTGGTCAGATGTCCCAATCTGTTGTGATTGATTTATCAATTAGAGTGTATTTGAGAAAGAAAACATCTATCCAATATCTGAAATTGAGCTCTGTTTGCTCTGTTTCACAACAGTGAAATGAGCAGTAAGAATTTTTACATCAATTAAAGCATTTTTGAGGAAAAGCTTCATTATAGATGTGACAGATGTGAAATAGGCACTTGCGTGACTTTGGTAAATCAAATATAAATGTTTGAAAACGTTGAACGAAGTCCTCAGCACAGAAAAAAAAATGGCTTATGAGTAACACAAACTTTTGCAGGCTTCAGCTACAGTATAACTACAGTGTTTGGGAGTAAAGTAGGTGTTGTTTTAGACAAACCTGCACACACTTCTGCTGGAATAAGATGGATATTATGGATGAAATAGTTTTGTTTCAAATTCAGTTTCTTTCTTTCGGGATACTGGAGAATAGATAATATCTGACAGAGCCTAATAGTGAATAATTAATTCCAGGTTTTTAAAATCACAATCGAGACACCTTATTTTATTGCAAGGGTTCACGTAATGTAAATGAGCTTTGTAAAATGTCAAAGATTTTTAATATCTGATGTTGTTTGTGTTTTATCCTAGATGGAAATAATCCTTTTTACCGTCCCTATCGGATTCCTCAACTATGTAAATTCTGTGATGTGTTGGAAAGCAACTGCAATGGCAAAGACACCTGTGAAAGCAACTGCTCCATCACGTCCATCTGTGAGAGTCCAGATGAGATCTGTGTGGCTATCTGGTACGTCCCTGTCAAAGTCATCCTTTTCCGCAGCTTTATATTAAGTGTGAAACGTCTTGTGCACACAAGTGTAAAACATTCACAGATTCCAATATCATTTTAAAAATTTACAAAAACTATGGTGGCGGTTGAGGAGGGGGATCAGTAAAATGAGGTGCCGGATCTGGTGTGCTCAATAAGTGTTGTCAAAAGTTTGGATTTGGTACCCGTCAATACTGATATATATGGTAAATCTTAGTTACTTTATTAGGCAGCCTACTATGTTAACTTAGGTATGCAATCTGACACAATAACAAGCACTCTAAATTATAAAGCTTCTTTATTTTGGTCTCTTGTCAAGACAAGATCTAAAATAGATCGAAAATGGTAGGGATTAAGCCAAAGGAAGGCTGTATAATTTTTATCCCTGAACTTACTTTTTCTCTGTCTCAGATTTTGCTCCCCAGAGCATCTGATATGCACCTCACTCAGGAAATGCATTGAGGCTTCTCCTACCGTAATACACCTAAACCACAGATTGCAGTAAAACTCGTCTCAGGGAAGCATTTTGGGTTTTTCTTGTTAACTTCAGGGAAAGAGTTGTTGAACTAAATCACTTATCAATTTAATGAACACCATAATACCAGCCATACGTGTAAAGCACAAATAATGTCTTTCAATTTGGTCAAGTCCAGAGACCGTCATCCTTCAACGAATCTCCAACATTGGAAGCTGCTTGCTTTTCTGTCTGTTTCACTGCTTTGTTTTTTTAGATGTTTGCTCACACTTTTTTTGCAGTCTGGAGCACGTTAAACTCACAAAATGCCCCAGAGGATGTCTAATGATTTTTTGCATTAACTTCACATGTAAAGTTTTACAGCTTACTAAACACCGCCTCCCAGCCCTGATGTAATGATTGTGAAGGCGCAGGTGAGATGTCATTTTTCAAAAGACATATATGCAACGGCCATAAGTCTTGTTAAACAATTAATTGCAAACTGAAATAAATATAATTTTACTATATGGTTTGGAATTTGATGTTTTACGAGATTATTTAAAATTTTTTTGAGATTATTTTTGCGTTTAATTAAAAATTTTGCAGAATCGCAAAAATTTGCGACTTTTTGTTGATTTTGCTTTGGATTGGAAAAAACTAGGGGGTCTGACAATGTGAAAGTTGAATGTGCTGTCAATTCTATGTTGTTTTGAATTGTGTAAACGGTGCAGTTAAATATAGCATCAGGTCATTGCTTTGTCTAAGTGCTTATTAATTTTTACTGATGTAACAATGAAAAGGACGCTTATTGTCAAAATCAATTGAGAATTTTAAATAACAGCTAAATTTATTTCATGTTGACAAACCTGTCATTTGATGGCATAATCCCCCTAAGCACAGTGTATGTTTATGTTTGTATCCTCAGGAGGCAGAGTGATGACAACAACACAATCGAGACGTTGTGCCACAACCCCACCGTGCCCCTCTACGGCATCATGGTGGAGAACAACAACAACACCAAGTGCGAAATGAAAAAGAGGATTTCAAACAGCGGCCCTTTCCATATCTGCTCCTGCAACGAGGTAGAGTGCAACGACATGCTGCTGTTCAGACGTGAGTTTCAATATTCATTCCTTCTTTTTTTTTTCAAGCTCTATTCAGTCTACCTTGTGTGATTGATAGTTGGGTTTGGAATGATGAAATTGTAAATTCAAACCTTTGTGTTCTTGAAAAAAACACCTCAAGTTGATTCAGTGGGATTATGTGGATGGTAAAACATTAAACAGAGCCGCATTTTTAGAAATAAAGTACATGAAGTCATAATCAAATAGTTTGAAGTCAGCATGACCACAGTTTATACATGGTGTTCATATTATTGTTCATGATTACTTGCAAGTTTTATTCAGACAGAAATAAAAGTATTGTTAACAATGAGTACGTTTACCTGGACACCAATAATCAGATTTTAAAATGTAAACGCATTCAAACTGTTACTGTCGTGTAGGCTTTTCGCCGCAATTGGGGATCGGATAATCTACACACACATTCTCTGCACTTACCGAATCAGTGAAAGACCACAGACACCTGCATGACAAAATGCAGAGGTTTTTATCCCTTACAGCATGCGGTATGACATTCCATTAAAACAACACTCTTCCAACCTTTCGTACTCCACCGGGGGGCATGCATGAAATGTTCCTGAGTGAAAGTAAAAGTGCCAAACTGTAGTTAAAGTCGACAAACTTAAAAATCAAACACCCAAAATTACATGAAACTCCAGAGGAAATGTGAATAGTGTGATGACGCAATGATGTTAATTGAACTGTGCAATACCATGTAAAACGGGATCATGAAAGGAACTATTAAAAAGCAACTCATGTAAACACTGAAATCATATTATTGGAGTTTGCATGTTTTCCTCGTATTGGCATGTGTTTCCTCCGGGTGCTCTGGTTTCCCCTGCAAGCACAAAGACATGTTCTATAGGTGAATTGGGTAAGCTAAATTGTCAGTAGTGTATTTGTGAATGTGAGTGCATGGATGTTTCCCAGTGATGGGTTGCAGCTGGAAGGGCATCCGGTGCGTAAAACATATTCTGCATAATTTGGTGGTTCATTCCGCTGTGGCGACCCCAGATTAATAAAGGGACTAAGCCGACAAGAAAATGAATGAATGAAAAACACACACACATACACTACCGGTTAAATGCGTTGTATTTGCACTGTCTGTATTTTGCACTGTTTTTGTACTTGCACTATCTGTATTTTGCTCTGTCTGGAGGCAGCACCTAAGCTTTTGCACTCATCATAGCACACGTGCTGCTGATGATGTGACAATAAAAGTGATTTGATGTGATTTGAAAAGTTTGGGGTCAGTAGGACTTTTAAATGTTTTAAAATAAGCTTCTTCTTCTCTCCAAAGCTGCATTCATTTCATCAAAAATACAGAACAAATTGTAAAATTGTGAAATGTTTTTGCACTATAAAATAACTGTTTAAAAGTAGTTCATAAATTAATTTAATAATTTATTCCAGTGATTTAATGATGAATTTTCAGCTTCATTACTCCAATATTCAGTCACATGATCCTTCATAATAATCAATCAAATATTTATTATTATTATTATTATTATTATTATTATTATTATTATTATTATATAAATATTATTATTATTATGACTATCCTGGTTATTATCATTATGATTATTATGATGATTATTATTGTTGTTGTTGTTGTTTTTGTTGTTATTATCATTATCATTATTTTATTATTATTATTATTATTATTATTATTATTATAACTATTATGATTGTTATTATCATTGTTGTTGTTGTTGTTGTTGTTATTATTAATGGTATTAGTAATAAAGCACTAGGCTTTAAAAACTCAAATATTACCCTGATGCACAGTGAGATTTTGTTGCATTTGTCAATTGTTCCAGTTTTTGTGGAAATGTGCAGCGATCTGGATTCTGCGTGGGCCTGTGAATTAATCAGCATATCAAGAGCATATAGCCTACGTTACACCTCTCTGAGGTTTTCCACATGCTGTGGAAATTATATGCTAGTGTATAAAATGTATCAATGTCAAAAAAAACAGCCTGATTTTCTAGTGCTACACTTCACCTCAAAATATTAAATAATAAGAACTCAGTTCAGTCCCAAACTCCAGCAGAACATGTTTGCTTGTTCTCTGCATTAGCTTGCAGTGCTAATAGTGCTTTAGCACTTGCTCTTAGCATGAAGCGCGCTCTGGTATGTGAGCCCAGGTTGTCGTAACGTCCTAAAGCAGCTGCATTGTTGCTGGCCAGGCTGTTCTGTCTCAGGCAGACTTTCTACTGGCTTTGGTTGTGTGGACTGCTGAGGATCTCAGACATGTGGTTTCCTGTCTGTGTAACTCGAAGCAGAGACATCACAACCACATGGCGAAACAGCTGTGTGCCCTAAGCATGCTCTAAAATAATCGTATTTGCCACTATTTGGAAAGTTTATAGCATGTATTGTACATTTTAAAAAGCCACATTTTCGCTTTAGTTTTCACACAAATTTTTTCTGTCACACATTTGAAAATGCCAAAATAGTACGTGGGGATTTTTGAGATGCGGGGTATCCTGAGGTGAATGTGCCTTTTCCTTTCACTACACAAGCACAGTTATTGTAAACCAATTTAGACACGTGCTGTCAAAACACTTTATTTTGATGGCGCCCTGTTGACTATAAATAACTTGCTAATGAACCTACTGTACAGGTCAACTGCACTCTCTGCTTAATGTGTACTAACATTTTATTTTGATAGTCCTCAAACAGACGCAGAGCAATAATTTAAATTAAGGCTGGGTATTAAAGTCCGAGTGAAATCAAAACTTAAGATATTTATTTTGCTGGTTTACTTTGTTATTGTAAGCTATGCGCTTAAATCAAACTTCATATCATATTCAGCCAGCAGCTAGCTCTCTGCAACTCTCACATGGTTACATACTGAAGCTAAGCTGGTCAGAACATGCATGGAAGACCATATGGGAAAGCTAGGAGGCTGTCGGAAGTGGTGTTAGTGAGACCAGCAGGGGGCGCTCAACCTGTGGTCAGTGTGGGTCCTAACACCCAAGTAGATTGTTGGGGACTCTATACTGCTCAATAAGTGCCGTCTTTCTGATGAGACGTTAAACCGAGGTCCTGACTCTCTGAGGTTGTTAAAAATCCCAGGATGTCCTTTAAAAAGAGAAGGGGTTTAACCAGGGGCCATCATTGCCTCCTAACCATCCTCATATTGTAATTGGCTTGACTGGTGCAGTATGGCTGCTTCGCGTCATCCTAGTGGATACTGCATGCTGGTGGTGTATGAGGAGATTCCCCCCAAAAAATGTGTCAAGTGCTTTGAGTGTCCAGAAAAGCTCTATATAAATCTAAAGAATTATTATTATTATTATTATTATTATTATGGATATAAACAGTGTTGCCTCAATATTTTGGTTAAAAAAGTCCTACTGCTAACAGACTTGGAGTAAATTGACATATAGCCACAGTTTCTAAAGGGAACCATCGAAAAATAAAGCATAAGCCAAAGAAACTAATGTTAATTTGTCGATATATGTCACCAAAAGCTGGCGTTTGGGCAGGTGTTTGATAAATGTAGTGTTGACTATCTAGGAGCAGTGGAGGCAGGCTGTAATTCCATCCGGTGAAGGAGGCCTCCTTCTCTGCCCGAGTGGGGAAGTATTGCAGGAAGTCCATGTTTACTTACTGGAACAGTTCCATGGCATATTTCTCCAGAAATGCCTGGCATTGTTTTCGCAGGCCGTAACATTTTTATGACATTAACTGCGGCTAAGAGCCTGCATGTTACAGCGATAAGCTCCCTGTTCTGCATTCAAATGGAGATGCCGGTGTTTCTTTCCACTTCATTATTGCAGCTATAGGGTAAACACACCGGCTCCTCATTATATACTGCAGACAGAGCACATATTTTACACACTTTTTTTGCTGAATCAAATAAACAGCTTGCATTACTGGTGGACTTTTGGGAGGTTTGAATCACTTTACAGACTTGAACCTTTGAGTCTCGTTCATCAAGATTAACTAATCTTTTTTCTAGTCGTTTCATTCATTTTGTTCTCCAAAATATTATTTAAATGGTACAAGTTGCTTCTAAACACATCTACAACTAGCCTAAATGTTGATCACACTTCAAACAAGTCACAACTAGAATGCTATAAGAAAGAGAAAATTAATAATTTATTGTTTACCTGGTCATTTCATCTATGATTAGCTCAGCACACCTCTTATTTCTGACATGTCTTCAAATTTGAGTTGTTCGTTCACGTGACACTGACAGTCCCATATGAGCTTAACTAATGCACTTAGTCTAGGCTGAAAGGACCCATGATTAGTTCACCTTTTGAGTTTTCAGGTTTTATAGTCATTCGTTCAGCACGTGACTCCATCTAAAGAGATGAACCGCTGTAATTGTGAATGTTTATAAATGCTAAAGATTTAGTTATTCAGAAAACTTCATTCATTCATTCCTTTTCCTTCGCTTTTCCGGGGGCAGGTCGTGGGGGCAGCAGTCTCAAGAGAGAACCCCAGACCTCCCTATCCTCAGAAACTTCCTCAAGCTCCTTTGGGTGAATCCCGAGGCGTTCCCAGGCTAGCTGAGAGACATAGTCCCTCTAACGTGTCCTGGGTCTTCCCCGAGGCCTGTAACACCTCTCTAGGTAGGCGTCCGGGAGGCATCTGAAACAGATGTCCGAGCCACTTAATGTGGAGGAGCAGCGGCTCTACTTCGAGCTCCTCCCGGGTGACAAAGCTCCTCACCCTATCTATAATTGTGCGCCCTGCCACCATACAAAGGAAACTTATTTTGGCTTTTGTCCGATATCTTGTCTTTTCAGTCATGACCCAAAAACATGATCATAGGAACATAGATTGACAGGTAAATCGAGAGCTTTGCCTTTCAAATCAGCTCCTTCTTTACCACAACAAACCGGTACATGGACCACATGCTGCTGCACCAATCCGCCTGTCAATATCACGTTCCATCCTTCCCACACTCGTGAACAAAACCCCAAGATTCTTTAACTCCTCCACCAGGGGTAAGGACTTTCCTCTAACCTCAGTAATCAGTATCAGTTTCAGTTCTGCCATTATGTCTTGGGTTCATAGGTTTTTTACCCTTGTACGTATAAGAGAGTGTAGTCCTAGAGCACTGATCATCAACTGGTAGCCCGCGGGCCAAATCCGGCCCGCTGAGCCGTTCCATCCGGCCCGCAACTGGATTCCAAAATATTGAGGATCAAAAAGAAAATTGTGGTCCACACTATTAAAGCAACTAAAAATAACAACAACTGAGTCTCTTGTCGGAATAACTACCATTTGCCTAAATTAAGGCTACACTCCGAAATGAGGACAGACTATGCGGCGTTAAGCATTTATTGTTTCAAACAGGTTAAAAAAAAAAAAAAGGGAGGCATAATTTTTCTCATGCCCTTACTTAACATTTGTTTTTTATTTCTAAGTCTCAACAACATGCTTGAAACTAGCAGACTCCTCAGGACAGGACAGGACAACTTAAAACAGCATGATAAATAAATAACCTGGTACCAGAACAAAACAGGTCACAAATAAAGTTCGCAAATCAAATGAAACGTTAAGTGGACTTGAACTCAAATCACAATGCTGAAACGGGCTACTCACAGTGCTTAATCAATGGCTAAAGTTACATTTCCCCTCTGACACCAACTTTTTCACATCAGGCTTGGCCGCTGTTAGACTTTTCAATGTGTCATAGGTCTCGGGACAAGATACCCAAAATACACTCAGGCTTTCAGCACCGGAGAGCCACTGTCACATCGCCTGCGGCCTAAATTTCAGCCAGCTAGCTCTGAATGGCCGCCTCGCCAAATGGCAGCATTTTCACCGTGTTTGTGGAGAATTTTCTATTATTCCTAGTGGTTGACTGTGGTATAGGTGATGGGAGCCTGAATCAAATGCCTTCAGTTTGTAATGAAATGGAAAAAGTATAAGCATTAAACATAATTTTAAGCCAAAATTAGATTTTTATTTGATTTTCTTCTTGGCAGTCCGGCCTCCAAGGAGACTTGTAAAACTCTGGCCCTCTGACAAATATATTTGATGACCCCTGTCCTAGACGGACACAGTATATATATATTTTACAATATATAAGGTTTGAAAACATGGAGTATTTTATGTTCTTGTTTAATTTTCACACATTATCGCTAGATTTTCAAATAAAACTCAATCGAAATGTATATTTGGCGATAAATATATAAAAAATAAGTCCAGAAAAATTAAAAATGGTATATTTTTTCGTATAAAAAGTCAATATTCTTGCAATATTCAATTTTTTTTATTATTGGTTATTAATATATCGGTTAGTTTTTATAATAAGGATTGCAATAATAAGTTTTTAATATTTATTATTCTGTACATTTGACACATTTAGATACTGAGTTTTACAAATGAGAGTTTTGCAAGAAGACGAGTTTGTCCAAATTTGTCAGATTTTTCACAATTCTTGGTAGAAAGTTGTCTTAGAAATATGCTTTTAGAGGTTCTGTAGAGACACAGTTATGAGAGAGTTATCAGTTGTCACCAATAAACAGATTATCAAAATGAATAAACATTGTATGAATCTGTCTTCATCAGTGGGTTTGTACTGTGAGATTTCAGTTCCTCATTCAGAGTCATTATGGTGTTTGCGTATGCGAATGCTGCATGACAAACAGTCTGTGAGCATCAACACATCATTATGTCTTCTAGACCAAGCTCCAGACAAATGAATATAGTGAAAGAGGGAAATGGAGAAACTGTGGTTAACTGGATTACTGTCATTAGTTTACCAAGAAAAAATCGTAATTCAGTTTCAGCCAAAATGTGTCTGCTTTAACTGCAGAATATTAGCGCTTTAAAATCGTCACTAACATTTCAGCAAGAGAATGCCCACACTGAGAAAATAGTTAACATTTTTAGGCAAGTTACTGCTTGTAAAAAAAAAAAGTTACCATTATAATCATAATTTTTGTACCAAATGTTCTCTAAATTGTTGTTTATATGTAAATGAGGCATTACCTAATTTGCATACTTTTTACTTTTTTAACTGAAAAGTAAAAAAAAGCATTTGATCTGAAGAGTTTTTTACACACACACACACACGAATGCATACAAATTTGAAAACATTTTTACAATGTTTTGTAGAATAACATAAGGTAAATTATGTATGAATGTGTAAAAACTTTCAAAATATAGATGTAAATAAGACTGTGACGTCTGGATCTGTCCATTGTATTTTTGAGTCTTTTCTAATTTAAAGTTTCAGGTAGGCCTACTTTGTGTGTGAAGAGCAGGTCATACCCCTTCTACTCCATTGTTAAGCACAACAGGATTTAGAATCATCAATGAACGTCTTTCTGCAGTTCAAAGTGGACCCATTTAATGCAAAACTAAATGAGTTTCTCCACTGATTATTCATATTAACAGGAACAATTAGTCTTGAAGAGAAAGTTTTTCGTATTGTCATAAACGAACATGGCACGCAGTTTGATTTGTGAATGAATAGAGAATGATTGACAGGCACATCGATGGGAAGCACTGAAGTTAACATAAATTTAACCACTTGATTATTCTGTGCTTCACATTAAACTATAGCATGGCTTTAGAACATTTGAGATATAGTAGGCTACTACTTTCTAAGCCCTTATAATAGGCTGCCTCCATGGCTTTTGTTGGCATATAAATTACACAGAATATAGCACACGTGCAAGATCAGATTTGGACCGGTACCAGCTGGCTAATACCCAATCCAGCAAAAAATATGTGATATCGAACCGATATCCAATCTAAGTACCGGGATCGGTGCATCCCTATTAACAATGTGTATTATAATTGATCTGATTCACAAAAATCTGAACATTCTGATAAAGTCAGTTCTAAACTGCTTAATTTTTAAATATTTTATTTTACTGCAAGCAAACGTTCAGATTACAGATATGAATAAGGCTGTGGTTACCATCCCTAATTTAAATACGACTCGTGATCCTAAGACAGCGTAACATAAATAAACAACAGCCAAAGTGCTCCAATTAAATTATTTATTAACATAACCAGCAAAACAATCCAAAATGATGATCCCAACAGCATAATAAATAACAACCAAACAAACTTAAAGCAGGTTAGATCTCCCCACTCCAAACAAATATCAAAAGGAAAGTGTTAAGGAGAACACAACAATAAAGCCGTCAAAAACTGTGCTGGCGTGGAGGAATGAGGGATCGCGAGAAGTCCGCTTCCATCCATTTTAAGGGCCTGCCAGCAAATCAACCAATAGAAAACTGAAAAGGTAAAAAAGACAAACAAGATCAATTGGAAGTAATAATTATGGGCAGGAGTGAAATGGTGAATGGTAAACGAAACCAAAAGAATACATAAACAAAAACACCACCCATCACCATTTGGTAATACGTGACATTGCATCAGCCAGTACATAGTCTTTACCAGCAACATGTTTCATTTCCAAGTTAAAAGCTTGGACAAAGCCAGCTCATCTCATCAAACGTTTGTTAGAATTACGCATTTTATGAATAAAGATGAGAGGGAAAGCCTTTAACAATGTGTATTATAATTGATATCCAGAGCCACAAATTGATAAAGAACGATACAACAAAAACTTAATGGTGTATTTTGGATGTTTTCTTCACACTTTAAAAAACACTTTATGAAAAGCCAAATTGACAGATGAAAAAGTGTTTTTGCCTGGAGCAATAATGAAAGTGATTTTGTAACATCGTGTTCTAGTGTTTGTTTAATTTGGGCTCTGGAATGGGATGATTATGATGAGATATGATAACAGATTGATGTCGCTGATTAAGACAGGCATGTTTGCAACTCCACAATGATGGCCGTTATTGCCTGAGTTCGACAAACGTACATTTGTTTCTAATAAGCGACTCATAAAGCTTGTCAGAAGGAGTGTGTTGCACTTTTCATTGTGGCTTTGCACACATGTTTTTCTGTTTTTAGACTTGTAAACTTGATTGGCTCAATCGGAAGGAGCATGAAGTGAATGTGGAACCTTGAAGGCGTTTTGATTTAGAGCTCCTGGAAGCCTGTCGTGGTTTAATCATGACGCTCAACAGCTGATATATCGTACTATCGCACATTGAAGAAGCTGCACACTCAGACACTGGTGGTTGTTGTTTCAGTTTTTCAAGTTTCCTGTTCACATGAGAAATATTAGTCTTGCTTCTTTAGTTTGCAGCAGTGCGAATTGTTATTGTAGCATGTGAAATAGTGCATTACTCATTTTAAAAAAATTATATATATATTGTTTTTAATTATTATTTTATTTTTATTTTTTTATTGTGAATTTTTAATTCTTTTTCAAATATTTCCCAAGTGATGTTTGGCAATGGAAATATTTTAAGACATAATTAAACAGAATATTTCATTTGTAATAAATAATTTATTTTGTCTTTACTATGTTGCCATGATGAACTAAATAAATAATAATATAAATAAAAAAATTAAGGGCCCATTGACCTTAACTATTTTTTTTTAATTCTACCCAGAGATATAAAATATATATATAATAGGAAATACAGTGAAAAGTTTTCTTGTTCTGTTGTTTTTTCATCAGAGTATCTCATTTATAAAAACTAATTTATTTTGTCCTCAACATGATGATGAACAAAATACAAATTAAGGGCCCTATTAATATTGACCTTAAATGTTTTTTATTGCAGCCAGAGATTTAAAGGTAAATAATATAAAAGATGTAAGACTTTCTTTAGAAAGTAAAATAATAGGAAATACTGTGAATAATGTTCTTGTTTTATATTTCTCATCTCGCAATTAAACAGAATAACTCAGAGACCCTCAGTAGTGATTATTAAACCACACCGAACTGAGCAGAACTGAACTTAAACACTGAAAAACTGAACTACACTGTTCCAATTTACTATGACCTTTTATGTGAAGCTGCTTTGAAACAATCTACATTGTAAAAGCGCTATACAAATAAAGGTGAATTGAATTGAATTGAATTTATAATAACTAATTTATTTTGTCTTTACCATGATGCCATGATGATGAACAAAATAAATAGTGATTAAAAATAACAGGCTCTATTAATATTAATCTTAACTTTTTTTATTCTAGCCAGAGATATAAAGATATATAAAGGATATAAGACTTTTTCATAGACTATCTAATTATCTAAATAATAATCATATTAGTGCTGGGCAAAGATTAATGGCAATTAATCGCATCCAAAATAAAGGTTTCTTTAGGCATACTATATGTGTGTGCACTGTATATATTTATTAGGTATATACAAATGAACACATGCGTACATATATTTGAGAAAATGTTTAGATATAAAATATTTATAAATATTTAGATAAAAATATATATGTATATGAAATATATCATATATAAATGTAAATATCTATGCAAAAAAGTGTTGTATAGTTTTGCTTTTATGTATGTGTGTGTGTATTACTGATTGTATATACAGTATATAATAAACACACTTATATTATGTCATAACAATTTTTTATTTTAGGTCCAATTAATCACAAATTTATTATTATTATTAATATTATTATTATTATTATTATTATAACCTTTATTTTACAAGGGGGAAAAAAGCACATTGAGATTAAAAATCTCTTTTACAAGAGTGTCCTGGCCGAGATGAAGCAGTATACAGTTCACATGAGTAACAGGTAACATCATTCATCCATCAAAACATGACAGTTAAAAGCACTCTGAACATCTACAGGCCAATGTGTCACATTCCAAATCATTCATTCATTCATTTTCTTTTTGGCTTAGTCCCACATTTTACTGCAACTTTATTCATCTTTGCCCAAAAAAAAAAAAAAAAAAAAAATATATATATATATATATATATATAATATATATATTTCTTTCTCTTTATTAACTTTTCCCTCAGCACTCATATTCAATAATTTGCATTAAAAGAAGGATGCTAATGTTAACTTCCTTTTTCCAACACTGCAGGTGTGATTGCAGATATATACTATGCTTATTTTGACACATCTGGTGACTGCTGCAGTCTTTGCACCAAAAGACAAAATGACAGATGCCAAAAATGTCTTTCTCAGGTCTTGTGCAAAGTATTCATTATTCTTTCCCTGGATGACAATCTCCGGGCCATTTTCCTGACAGGATAGATGAGCTGCAGCATGTGTCTGTGTCTCACTGGAACATTTTCAGCCTGACACTGCGTTTCTACTCACCTGATCTTTGATCACAGGTTATTTCAGTGAAAACGAGAAGGAAAAAGAGTGCAAACGCAGACTCAGTTGGTCATTCTGTGTAGACTTAGCACACAACTGCAGATCTTGAAACCCACAAACAAGGAGACTTTTGGAAACACTGCAGACCTGTATTCGTTTAAAAAACGATTGGCTTGTGTTTCAGTGCAGAGTAACCAAAACACACACTGTTGAAAATATATGCACAATTATTAGCCCCCCTGTTAAATTTAAATTCTTTTATATTT
This sequence comes from Danio rerio, assembly GCF_052040795.2. NCBI lineage: Eukaryota > Metazoa > Chordata > Actinopteri > Cypriniformes > Danionidae > Danio > Danio rerio. Next base: position 45,214,632 of record NC_141036.1, on the reverse strand, counting down.
TCCCTAATTTCTGTTTAATGGAAAGAGAAGATTTTTTTCAACACATTTCTAAACATAATAGTTTTAGTAACTCATTTCTAATAACTGATTTATTTTATCTTTGCCATAATGGCAGCCCAACTATTTTACTAGATATTTTTTAAGATACTAGTTTTTAGCTTAAAGTGACATTTAAAGGCTTAAGGTTAATTAGGCTAACTAGACAAGTTAAGTTAATTAGGCAAGCCATTTTATAACAGTGGTTTGTTTTGTAGCCAAATGAAAAACATTTGCCTAAGGGGATTAACAATATAGACCTTAAATGGTTTTAAGAAATTTAAAAACTGCTTTTATTTTAGCCGAAATAAACAAATAAGACTTTCTCCTGAAGTAAAACTATTATCGAAATACTGTGAGAAATGTTGTCTTCCATTAATTATCAATTGAGAAATATTTGATATTTGGCTTTTCTGGATCTTTGTTGATTCGTCAAGCCCTGGTTATGTGACCACTACTTTAAGTTTTGTTTTTGTTTTGTGGCGCTCCACGACATCAAAGGAACTACTGCGACAAATGGGAGACATTTGTTTAGCTTTAATTAAATTTGTCAAGTGATTTACATCGCGCACTAGACCGGTCCGTTTATGACTAATGTAGTTTTGTTTGATTTTATAGACATTTTGTCTACACACATTACATGCATATAGATTTAAAGGATTTGCTGCGAACTTAAACTTGAATTTTCTCTCTGTGCTGTTTTAATAATAGTTATTTATGACAAATACTATTATAATATGTGTTTTATTTCGTATTTGTATGTAGTAAGGCTGCGCAGTATTGGAAAAAAATGATATTTTATCAATATTTTATCTCTCTGCAGTAAATATTGCAATATGAATACAATTTTACAAGATGCCTTGATTAGACATTTTTTTGGAGAGTCTGACTATATTCAGGTGCAAAAATGTAATAATCACAATTCATAAAAATTGCTTTGTCTCATTTCTAGTCCAAATATCTAAAAAAAATCTTAGATTAGGTTAAAATATTCTTTTGTTTTCACCTTCAGAATTAATGAGCCAAAATAAAGAGTTTTTCCTTAAAGCAAGTAAAACTATCAGCCAATGGGGAAATTAAAATAATCTTATTTTCACTTTGAAATGTAGATATTTGAACTAGAAAGAAGACAACAATTCGAAGTAACAATTATGCATGAATAGTATAAATAAACACGATTAATCTTTCTTATGCCTCCAAACATCAACATTTTTGGATTCCAAATGTTTTAAACTGTGTTAAAATGCATACTCACAACTCTTAAAACACATGCAAATGATCAACTTTTACATTATTATGGATAAACTTTGCAGTAGCTCCTGGTCAGCTATAATTCAGACTCTATAATATGACTATTGCATGTGCACACATTGCGATATCAGTGCTGAAACAATATATTTTGCAGCCCTAGTATGTAGGCTACAATCTTAAATTCAAATTTTCTTGCTTTTAGTTGTTTAGACATGTGTGTTGTCAATCCAGTATAGCACATTTCATACACAATGGTAATTTAAAGTGCTTTACACAAGAATTTAAAATAAAAGAAAAACAACAAAGAATTAAAAATGAGCAGCAGTAGCTGAAGGCAGATTCACCCTGCTTTCACTGAACTTTAGGAATTTCTAATTTACTTGTTGTTAATGATCTAAGTTATCTGCTAGATTTGTATTCAGTGAGCATATCTGTAATATATTGAGGTCCTCGGCCATTGTGATTTATAGACGAGTAATAATACTTTAAAATATATTCCAAATGTAAACTGGGAGCCAGTGCAAAGACCTCAGGACAGGTGTGATGTGCTCTGTTTTTCTGGTTCTGGTTAGAATCCTGGCCACAGTGTCTGAATGAGCTGCTGCTGTCTGACTATCTTTTGATGAGTCCATTACAGTAATCCACCCTGGTGGTGATAAAAGCATCGGAGAGATCTTTTCTGAAACATAGTGGAAGCACCAGTATATACTGTATGAGTAACATTTCATTTTAAAGCGCTGTGTTAAAACACTAGTTAAGTTTAGTGCTCTAGTTTAAACATAGCTTTTCTTTTTAGCTCAGGTCTGACCGGCACGTACACATATATTCACCGGCTCTCAAACACACCCACACACACATGCAGAGGAATCTTGGCCTCAGGTTATAGAGCTGAGAGTTTAAACTGTGAATCACACTGAGAAAAGCCAAGCGGCAGACCACGACGGTGTTAGTGAGACAAAAAAAGAAAAGAAAAAAGAGAGAGAAAAGTCAGACTTGTTTGTGGTTTCAGCCATGCTATAAAATGAAGTCGTAGCCATAACAAACAAACAGAAACAGGTCTGAGTTTCTCATGTTGAGCTTTTTACTGCTCTCAGTCTGGCTGTGTTTTTGTATTTTCAGGACAGGGATCGAAAAATGCAGTAAGATGTACATGTGGGAATCCTCACTATGAATAATGACATTTTCAGATTAAAGCAGGCATGCATTGTGCCCAGCCAGGAAAATCAAATGAAAGCAGGATGAAGCTTGTTTGCCATTGATCATCAGTACACCAGAGGATGGAAAGAATCGACCTGTCTATAAACATAGAGTTAAAATGCCATGTTCGGAGATTTTATTAAATAAGTTATATTGTACTAGAAAACAGTAGTGAGTAATATAGTTTAGTAGATGTCCTAGATGTTTTAATTAAGTATTTTAATAAGACTTTATTAAAAGAATGCATTTTGCATTTTTCCATTTTTATTCAAGGAAACCAACACTCCAATACTAGTAATATTAATAACAGTATCAATAATAATAATATTATTCAGTATATCAATAAACGTTGCACCATTAATGGTTCTTTTTCCAGTATAGAAGCAATGGTAGTAGCACACGCACTAATGAGTGTGCGCTAATGAGAAACATGTCTGTTGTCGCCTCCACCACCAGCTAGAAGCATTAAAGTTTTAATAGATGAATTTGTGAGTCTGAGGTTTTGAAAAGCGTGATCCACTTGATTCTTGTTAAGACTATGTAAATGAGTGGTCAATCAGCTATTTTTGAAGGCTTGGGGGTGAACAGTAATTGGGGTTTGTACTTTATTTTTCTTTAACTCACATTATTTCTCACATTTTTATTCTACACTGCTGTTTCCCTTGTCCTAAAATGGTCTGTTAAATTCCTGGTTCTAGGAAACTTCTGAATTAGAAATGCACAACAACAAGATATTATTATACAAACTATATATATATATATATATATATATATATATATATATATATATATATATATATATATATATATATATATATATATATATATATATATATATATATTTTTTTTTTTTTTTTTTTTTTTTTTGTGACATATATGATATATTATAATAATTAGACCTTATTTACTAAAATATAACTCATTTACATATTTAAGTAATTATTTATATTACATAATAGTTTATCATTCATATTATTATATCATTTGTAAAATGATATGCTTATTGTAATCAATTAACTCGGGGAGTATGATAGTATTATATTACTTTTATTAAATTATATTACCCAATTCACTTGAGTTTTAATGCTGTAAGAAATAGTATTATTAAATACGTATTCTTTTATTCATTATGTTTTTTGTAATATTCTTTTGATGCCATTTTTAACAGTGGTAATCCAAATACAGTTTTAGAGTTTTTCACAAAAAACAATTGTAACACTTTCATATAATCTATGTCTCCAGTATGCTTTTTCTTGCCATGAAAATGTCCATAGAAACTGGCATGGCGTTAACACAAACAAACAAACAAACAAACCCAGTTCACCTGCACGTTTTTGTCTTGGAAAAAAAAGACAAAAACCTCTTTCTTTGAGTTGACCTTTAAGCATAATAACTTTGCAAATGCTGTTTAGTCTCAAACAGCAACATCACACACTATCTACAGTTTAAAAAGTGAAAGCATAATCAAGTGTCTCTTTAACAGCAGAGCCTCATATTAGATGGATTAAGCTGGAAAGGGCAGCGTCATTTCATGCATGATTATATAGTCTTTCATTTGGCTGGAGAACAGCTTTCTGCTGCTGCATGTGAAGGGTTGAGAGTGTTTTTCGTTTGCGCTTCACGGACATGTTTGCCGACTGTTGTGTCTGCCAAACGCTTTGGCATTTATTGACGTTTTCTCTCGCAGTGTCATGTATCCATTTCTGCTGGTTTCATGTCTGCGTCTCAATGATAAGGCGTGTCTGTGTGTTTGATGGAAGAATGCAGACAGACCAAACACTGACTCCACTCTCTGCCCACGTAGTTGGCAGGTCTCGCTTTGTCTCTGGATTGAACCTGCAGCCAATCCTCAGGCTGGCAGGAGCACGGCATATAGCAGGGTAAACTTTCCCCATGGTAGAACAGACGAGCAGTGTGCGAGCTTCACTCATGCTTGGAAAAACTGCTCACATACTGAGTTAATGATTAGGGGTTTGGGCAAACTGGTGACTTGGTGACTGAATGGTTATGCCTGCTACACTCAAAACTGACTCTTGCTGCTTGTTCAAATTACTTATTTAAAATGAGTTGAAAACACAATTCTTCTTATTTTTTTTGGGTGGGGCAACTTAATTGTTTTATGTTCAATCTACTTTGTAAAAATTATTAAGTTAACTTAATTGATTTGTGTTGGCACAACATAAAGGAATTGTGTGGAACCCAGTATTTTTTACAGTATATATTTGAGCAAAGAAAAAAAAAAGAAAATCAAACACTGAGAGTCTAAAAACCCTTTTGTATAAGGAGCTATATTCTTCTGCCATTCATTCACATTCGCAGCTGACGTCAGAGCAACAGAAGCCGTTTCTAATTTACCAACGTCACTTTAAAGCTATTTGAATGAACCTCTAGCGTAATGTCTAAAGTGATGACAAAATAGATCATTTTGCTGACATTTTAAGATTATAAGGCTGAGTGGCATGAAATGCCATCAGTCTACAAAGATGTCTCCCAGAATTTCTCTGTTGCAACCGGGATTTCACAATAATTAACCCCGAAAAAGCCAAAGCAAACACTATCAGTCTTTGTGGTATGACTACAGCACTACAACATACAAAATACAAAAAAGAGAGAGATCGACTTAGAATGTCACTTACCTCATTTATAATGATTTGTTCCGCTGTAGTTTGAAATTTACACTGGGAAAATGCAGTTTTTCTCCCCTGAGGATTTATTATGAGGTCTCTGTCGCCATTTTGTCAATCGTCACTTTCTTTGGTCTGCTCAAACAGGCTGATGGCGGTTCCCGCCGGGTCCCGTCGGGTTCGGGCAAAGATCTTCAGCTCTAATCTAGTGTATATGACAATGATGAAAAGTACTGTATTTTAAATATCTGTTTTTTATTACTATTCCCAGTAAGATACCATTGTTTAACTGAACTAAAACAGTTTGACTGAGGTAAACTCTGAAGCATTTGCTTCTGAAAACAACAGCTTGTTAACTTAAATATTAATATAACCAGGACAACATCTGGGGGAGCATTTTTTTCTTAGCATTTAAAATCTGTGTAGTGTGTACAATATGATCTTTTTCTTCTTATAGACTGTGTTGTTAACTATAAATAGCCATAGTTTTTATTAAATGCAATCATCTTGTTGTGTGTGTGAAGGTAAATGCTAACATTCCCCTGCTTTCTCTCCGATTGATAAAGTTCCCACCAATAACCAGGTGGTGTTGGTGATCCTGGTCAGTCTTCTGCCTCTGCTGGTTCTGGCTGTGCTGGTCATCGCCTCCTTCTACTGGTATCGCATGTACCGCCGCAGAAAACTCGACGAGTGGGAGACCAAGAAGCCTTCTAAACACAAGGGTCCCAAAGGCCCTCTGGACTGCAGTGACGCCTGCGCCATCATGATGGATGATGACCGCTCAGACAGCAGCTCCACACATGCCAACAACATCAATCACAACATGGATCCGCTGCCCATCGAGCTCGACCTGCAGGTCAGGAGACACCTTATTATTGTACAAACTTTCTCAAAGTTTCTGTGAAATTAAAACAATGTGAAAATTAGGGTTGCACCAAACATGTCTTGCACCTTATTGCGCAGTGTATGATGGGGCTCTCTGTTTCAGTTGAGGTTATATCAAACATTAAATAAAAAAATGCACATTTCACAATACGTAATGGGACCTTTATTAACTAATTTCTTTTGGTCAGTTGTTTTTAATTGAGATGATATGTAATACCACAGTTAACAAATTCCCACAAACTGGAGGTATATAAGTTTATCTGGTCAAGTAAGTTTGATATATTTTAATCAAAGCGACCTATTTTTTCACTTAAAAGATTTTAGTTTTTTCATAAAATCCAACGAAGTTTCCATAAAAAAAAACCGATTAAATGGGTTTTAAAGTATTTTTTTTTTTTGAGTTTATAAAGTATATTTGGTATATATTATATATTTATAAAAGTATAGTTAGGAGTTTTTCTTTATTTAGTTTCATTTAAAACTGACTGCCTGCCTATTTATGTGTGCATTTAAATTATATTTCTTTATTCTCATCTATATACAATAATATTAAATATTTAAATTTGCATGCATTATTTAAGCTACAAATATGCATTTAATGTCTGTCTGTTTTTTTTTTTGCTTTGTTTTTATAGCTTTAGCTGTTTTAGTTTTACATTAAACTAAATGAAACTACAACAAAGTCAAAGTAGGAGAACTTTTTTAGAGCTATTTTAAAGTTATTATTTGTTCATTTTTTTATGCATATTATTATTTGGTTTTGTGTTATTGTGTGAATTACTACACTAAAGCTGCACAATATATCGCAATATGCGCATCTGCAATAGTCGCACTGCAGAATCTGCATTTTTTTAACTGGTATTATTATTGACCAGGAGCTATATTTGAAAACACCATGATTTGTCATTGCAATATAAAGTTACCAAAGCGTTCATTATTTATGTGCGTTTAGGGCCTGCGACTATGCGCCTTTTTTAAAGGTCATTTTGAAGTATCCAGGCATAACAAATGACATTTCTAACTTTAAGAAAGATTAATTGTATTTATGTAAATATACGATAAAAACTATACAGTGTTATTTTTAAATCTGAATATTGCTAGACGTCCAGAAAAATCATAAAGGACTGTGCATTTTATTTGTACAGTATCATTGCTTTACTGTTTTTATCAATGCTTGTGATTGGTATATTATATATTGTATAATATACAACATATAATAAACCAATTTAATGTAATCCTCACACTTATAAAATCATTATAATGCATCTAAAATGATGAATTCTTTCCAAATAGACCTAGAGTTTATTTCATCTAGTAAAGTTATACTCCGTATCGCAGTAAATATCATAGAAAATATCACAATGTCACTGTTTTACAATATAGTGCAGCTAACGTTTTCTTTCAAACTTAAAATAAAAACATTTTTATTTTTGCCAGGCTTTTTACTTCAACACTTAAGTACAATTTGAACCTGTAATTGTTTTCAGCCAAACACTTAAAACATTCACTTACTTGCGTGTCAGTAATGTATTGCTTCTTCCACCCCTTTTAGGTGGGCAAGGGCCGCTTCGCTGAGGTGTACAAAGCCAAGCTGAGACAAAGCCCTTCAGAGCAGTTCGAGACAGTAGCAGTAAAGATCTTCCCCTATGAAGAGTACGCGTCCTGGAAGAACGAGAAGGACATCTTTCAGGACATCGACCTGAAGCATGAGAACATCCTGCACTTCCTAACAGCTGAGGAGCGCAAGGTGGAGAAACAGTACTGGCTGATCACAGCGTTTCACCCACGAGGGAACCTGCAGGAGTACCTGATGCGCCACTTGCTCAGCTGGGAAGACCTGCGGCTGCTTGGCAGTTCCCTGGCAAGTGGCGTGGCTCATTTGCATAGTGACCACACACCCTGTGGGAGACCCAAAGTGCCCATCGTCCATCGGGACCTCAAGAGTTCCAACATCCTGGTGAAGAACGACCTGACATGTTGTCTCTGTGACTTCGGGCTCGGGCTTCGTTTGGACAACTCGCTGTCGGTGGATGAACTGGCTAACAGTGGACAGGTGGGGCATGCAATAACAGTTCATCTTCATCAATGCATTTGTTTGTCAGAATCATGCAGACTTCAGCTATTGTGATAAATAAGGCATTTAATCTATACAGTTGAAATTATTAGCTTTCCTCTCTTCATAGTTCAACCCATTTCTAAACATATTAGTTTTAATAACTCATTTCTAATAACTGATTTATTTTATCTTTGCCATTATGACAGTACATAATATTTTATAGATCTTTTTCAAGATACTAATATTCAGCTTAAAGTGACATTTAAATGATTAGGTTAATTACGCAGGTTAGTGTAATTAGGTGAGTCATTGTATAATGATGCTTTGTTCTGTAGAAAAATATTGCTCAAGGGGGCTAATAATTTTGACCTCAAAATGTTTTTTAAAGGATTAAAAACTGCTTTTATTTTAGCCGAAATAAAACAAATAAGACTTTCTCCTGAAGAAGAAAAAAATGTTATAGAAAGTACGGTGAAAAATTCCTTCCTCTGTTAAACTTCGTTTAAGAAATATTTGAAAAAGAAACAAAAAGTCACAGGAAGGTGAACAATTCTGACTTTAACTGTATGTATTTAATTACTTCAGATTTAATGGATATAATATGTAAAATAAGAAATAGAGTGGAACACTTAAGTGCTTAAAGAAAAGATCTGATTCAAAGTTATCTTTCTAATTAAAAATTTCAATGTATTTATTAATTTTTAATAAAATAATGAAGACCAAAGGCCAGACCTGGGCTTTTTAGAGCTTCCAGGCCACATGCGGCCTGCTGGACTTCTTTGATCGGCCCACGTGAAGTATTTATTTAAGTTAAACTAAAGGGCAAACAGGGCCTTGTAATGCGCAGATATGTAGTGAGTCAACAAAAGGTGACTTTCACATATAGCGTCTTTTGGGCGCTCTGTTTCATTATTTCAAATGGAGATCCGCAGGTTCAGCAAATAGAAAGGGGTGCACATGCGGTATATCACGCTCAAGTTTTCCAGGCGCCGCGATTTGAAAAAGCGAAACACGAGCGAACCACGAGTCATGTGACAGGAACCAACCAGGCCGATTTACACTTTGTTTGCCATGATGACAGTAAATCATATTTGAATAGATATTTTTTTAAGATACTTGTATTCAGCTTAAAGTGAAATTTAAAAGCTTAACTAGGTTAATTAGGTTAATTAGGCAAGTTAGGGTAATTAGGCAAGTCATTGTATAATGATGGTTTGTTCTGTGGACAATCGAAAAAAAAAATTGCTTAACGGGACTAATAATTTTGACCTTAAAATGTTTTTAAAAAAACATCTAGCCGAAATAAAACAAATAAAAATTTCTCCAGAAAAAAAGAAAATATTATAGGAAATACTGTGAAAACTCCTTGCTCTGTTAAACATCATTTGGTAAATATTTGAAAAAGAAACAAAAAAACTCACAGGAGGGTTAATAATTTTTACTTCAACTGTATATGTTTAATTACTTCAGATTTAATCGATATAATATGTAAAATAAGCAATAGAGTGGAACATTTGGGTGCTTAAAGAAAAGATCTGATTCAAAAGGCATTTTTCTAATGAGATATTTCAATGTGTTTATTTATTTTTAATAAATTAATGAAGACGCCGTGAGGTAAAATATTAAAACGTAAGCGAACCACGAGTCATGTGACAGGAAGCTACATACTTCACACTTTGTATTAAATTACACAGGAAAAAAGGTTGACTAATTACCTCAGATTAAAGATTTAACAAATGCAGATACAGATCCATTCTCAGTGATGATCATTACATCACATATTCACTTCACATTCAGCCTTACTTGAGTGCACTTGTTCAGCCCAACACAGTCTAAAATTCTCTCACTGAACATAAAAAATTATTATTAATATAATAATAAATAAATAAATAAATGAAGGTGAAGCAATCAAACAAACAGGTATTTTACTTTAATTACTTCAGATTTAACGGATTATAGTATGCAAAATAAGCAATACAGTGGAACACTTGGGTGTTTAATGAAAACATCTGATTCAAAGTCATCAAATAAATATAATAGCAATGATTGCAAAAAAAGGCTAGTACTAAAACCTTAAACATTGAAATGAAACAAAGAGATGAAATATTTATAATACACTTTTATTTGATTTTATTTCATCTAGTTGCTAGTTGCGAGAAGAAATGTCTCATTTACATGTAGTTTAACTTAAAATTAAACGAAAATATGAATAAAAACACTAAAATAATGATAAAGTCCTCAACTTCATTAATACAACACTGACTAAAATTAATATGAAAACAATAAATATTTGTTTGTTTATTTTTATTTTTGAATCATTTATTTATTTATTCATGTATACTTTTTATAGTATTTTGTTTTCTCTTTAGATTTTTTACATTATTTTTTCTTTTATTTTTATAGACCACCTGAAGCAACTTAACTACATTTTTTCATCAAGCCCAGTGCAGTAAACGGCTGCTCAGATTCACACGCTTTGACAGTTTAGTAGATGTCAAGAAAAGCGTTGGTGTATTTTGCATGTGTATATAGTATACAGGTTTGCAGTGGCGCAAACGTCATGTCATAACTAGCAGGGAAAGTCCCTCAGGCATCTCTTCGTTTGCAGATGTGTGTGTGTGTGTGCGCGCGCATGTATGCATGCCCACAGGCCTTTGTTCAACTGTCTGCTCAGATATATGATTCACAGGCTGAAAGTAAAAAGACAAGAGGTGTTGAGTGAATCAGTAATGAATGAACTAACAATCACCTGACTCTGTTCCTCCTTATCTTTGATGTGTGTCAACATTCGAGACCCTAAAACCGTTCAAGGGGAGTTTGGACTGTTTAATTTATCACCTTTCAGTTTTGTTGGTTCGTTGGTGTGATCTTTTGTACCCCTGAAGTGAGGTGAATAATAAGGTGAAACTCTGCTTGTTTGAAAGATAAAGTAGTGGGAAAAAAAATAAGCTCAGTTCCCCCAAAACAGTGTGAAATATGAAAGATGGAATAAATGTGTTATCTGAATGATCATATGGGAGAAGTGAGGGAACAGAGAGAAAATCACTGCTCTTGTTGATAGTAATAACAGTAGCCTTAACGTAATGTATTATTATAATTATTATATTATGTAATTATATACATTATATTACATGTAGTTTACTTTTAAATATATGTATATAAAAGAAAAAAAGGATTCTAATTATTCTGACTCAACTGTATACTGTGTGTATATATATATATATATATATATATATATATATATATATATATATATATACAGTATACAGTTTACAGTTGAGTCAGAATTATTAGAATCCTTTTCTTTTTCCAATATTTCCCAAATGATGTTTAACAGAGCAAGGAAATTTTAATAGAATGTCTGATAATATTTTTTCTTTTGGAGGAAGTCTTATTTGTTTTATTTCTGCTAGAATGAAAGCAGTTTTAAATTTTTTAAACACCATTTTAAGGACAAAATTATTAGCCCCTTTAAGCTATATATTTTTTCGACTGTCTACAGTAGAGATCTGCCCGGGACTCAATTTTGAGTCCCAGGTTTTAGCCCAAACCCGACCGTTCCCGCTTATATTTAGCATTTGTTGTCCCGCTACCCGACCTGACAAAACCGAAAACCACCCAGCTATACAGAGTCCAGACAGCCCAACAAGCTGTCTGTATAAACACACACACACACACACATAAGCACAAGCAAGTGACACACACAGACAGCGTTATGCTCTCTCTCTTATTTACACACACACACACACACACATAGACAGCAACAACAAGCTAAACGCAGCATCACGCTGTCTCATTCACACACCTACATACGCTTGCTCGGGAGTCAGGAGCAGTATTGTTAGACCAGGTGCTTGCATCCAAAATTAAACCAGTTACGACCACTCCCGCGCCTTATTCGAAAATTTATTACTGCGGCGCTAGAAATCAGGTCGGGTCCCGCGGTTGCAGACCTCTAGCCTACAGAACAAACCATCATTATACAATAACTTTCCTAATTACCCAAACCTGCCTAGTTAACCTAATTAATCTAGCTAAGCCATTAAATGTCACTTTAAGCTGTATAGAAGTGTCTTGAAAAATATCTAGTCAAATATTATTTACTGCCATCATGGCAAAGATAAAATAAATCAGTTATTAGAAATGAGCTATTTAAAACTATTTTGTTTAGAAATGTGTTGAAAAAATCTCTCCGCTAAACAGAAATTGGGGGAAAAAATAAACAGGTGGTCTAATAATTCAGGGGGGCTAATAATTCTGACTTCAACTGTATATAAATTGAAACAATTATTCTGTGTGTGTGATTGTCAGGTGGGTACAGCCCGGTACATGGCTCCAGAGGTGCTGGAATCGAGGATCAACCTTGAAAACATCGAGTCCTTCAAGCAAACCGATGTCTACTCTATGGCTCTAGTGCTGTGGGAAATCACGTCCAGATGTAACGCCATCGGAGGTGAGCACACATTCACACACCATCCAGATCTGCCCTGGAAACATAACTCTTATTTCAGCATTTCCTAAATCGATATAGTTAGTGAACTGGAGACAATGCTCTTCTATTTTCATTCTGCCTCTAATTGTCCCTCAAGGAGAGCAGGGATGAAAATAGGCTTGCTTTTTTGTCCGATTCAAATGCGAGTGGCATTTTGTTTTCTTGTTGCCATCGTTCGGCTATTGTTTCACTACAGTTGTATGAAAGCCCACTGCGGCCTTCACTGTGTTTTGAGCGACTTGCACATCCTGTTATTGGAGGAGTTGCTCTTCAACAGGAGGAGAGATGGTTTCAGCCAACTCCTTACTCTATTTGGGGAATGTGAGGAATGTGTGAAATGTCAAGTGCTTCCTAAGAACGTTCCCTTCTTTGGGCAGGTGGGAGGACTAGGTTGCTTGCATATTGCTGGCACATGCACACACACACATACAGGCATTGAAAAAAAGTTATATTAATGTCATGTATGATCATATACAATTGAAGTCAGAATTATTAGCCCTTCTGAATTATTAGTCCCCCTGTATGTTTTTTTCCCAATTTCTGTTTGACAGAGAGATCTTTGCCATGATGACAGTACATAATATTTTACTTGATATTTTTCAGGATACTAGTATTCAGCTTAAAATGCACTACTTGTGCTCAAATAAATAATTCATACTATACATTTCTGCTCATTATTTTACAATTTAAAAAATAGGGAAAGCTTCAGTACGTGCGGTCATCAGACAAGGAGAGGGGAAAAAACACAAGACATTGTCTCAGAAAAATAATTCCAGAAATTTAATTTTGCATGATATTGGCATCAAATTCAAAACATATACTCAGGAGATGTGTAGCTTTTGATCTATTGCTTTTCTGTGTTGCTCCAGAACAAAGTTCACATATTTGTTTATGAAATAATAAAATGTTTAGTGCGGATAATTTTTTTTACATTACTTAAGCATCTATAACTTTTTTCATTTTGAGCATTTTAAACTTTAGATGATGGATAACAAAGCCCAGAGTGTCTTCTTTCCAAAAATACATAAACTTTAAATGTAGACCAAATCATTCAACAACTGTAAATGTTTCAACTTGGGAAGATGATTTTTGAGAAAGTGCCTCTGACAGTGAGGGAGAGAAGGACATCGACATAGCCTCAGAAAACTTTTTACAGTAATCTCATTTTGCATGCTATCTTCATCAAATTTAAAATGTAAACATATGAAATACTTGGCTTTCAAGTCATATTTTTTCTAGGACATTAAATTAATGTTTTCCTGTGTTTCTATATGGAAAACTAAAATTAAACACAATAAAAAAAAAATTTCCTCATGACTTCATAATGTATAACTTTTTATATATTTTAACATACAACTTCTCCTTTTACCACAGTAAAGCTCAAAGTGTCTTCTTCCCAATGCTACATAATTTGTGTTTGTAGCTTACTGGAGTCAGGAACTGTTACTATTTAAATTTAGGTAGGTGTAAATCCCCAAAATTGAGTGCTGGCTAACAGGTTAAAGGCTTAACGAGGTTAATAAGGTTAACTAGGCAAATCATAATGATGGTTTGTTCTGTAGACAATCGAAAAAATAATATTGCTTGAGGGGCTAATGATTTTGACTTAAAAATGGTTATAGTATTTATAGCCGAAATAAAACAAATAAGACTTTTTCCAGAAAAAAATATTATCGGAAATTCTGTGAAAAATTCCTTGCTCAGTTAAACATCATTAAAAAATATATATATATATATCACAGGAGAGCGAATCATTTAGACTTTAACTGTATGCATGAAAAGCAATGAACCCTTTTCACATTTCCCAGTTTCTCCGCAGTCGTCATAGTTTGGTAAACTTTGAGCACAGTGAATAGGAGAGTACCACAAATACTTTATGTATTTCTTTTTGCTCAAATAGTAAAAGAAAAAATCCATGATAGTGTTATCACGACTTTTTTTAAAAATGAGACTGATATGGCCAGACAGAAAAGAGAACAATGTCAAATTTACTGTCACGCCCATAGACGCTGCCTCTCACACATAATCGCTAGTTTGTATTTTTGTATTATATTTGATGCAAAGATGATATAATACCAAGTATAGCTTTATAATGTATATATAGTGTAGTCAGAATTATTAGCCCCCCTTTAATTTTTTTTCTTTTTTTAATATTTCCCAAATGATGTTTAACAGAACAAGGAAATTCTTCTTCTGGAGAAGGTCTTATTTGTTTTATTTTGACTAGAATAAAAGCAGTTTTTAATTTTTTTAACTATTTTAAGGTCAAAATTATTAGCCCCTTCAAGCTATATATATATTCGATAGTCTACAGAACAAACCATCATGGCAAAGATAAAATAAAATACTTATTATTAATGAGTTATTAAAACTATTATGTTAAGAAATGAGTTGAAAAAACCTTCTCTTCATTAAACAGAAATTGGGTAAAAAATAAACAGGGGGCTAATAATTCAGGGGGGCTAAAAATTCTGACTTTACCTGTATGTTTTTAAAAAATCAAGATATTAAAAACTTTTAAGGAATTAAGATGCTGATGACCGTTAAACTTGTGAAAAGGGTTTTTATCCCATTATTGACTCTTTATTTATTTGTGTACATTTGTGTTGATTTATATTTATTCAGTTTTTTATTAATTTCAGCAATATTATAGAAATATGAAAATGTTCATATAATTTATTTCCAATACAGTTTGTAAAGTAATATTTTTTGTCTTTAGTAGATATATTATATGAGATTTGATTTGTTTACCAATTAAGTGAATCTAATTGGATTTGCATTGTAAGCATTAAATAAAAGTTTAAGGGTATTATTTTTATTTCATATATTAAGTTTTTAGTTATGACACTCCCAAAATCATTCCGCATAAATCCACAGATTAAAAAATATATATATATTCTGCATATTCTGTCTTATGGTTGGGTTGATAAACGATGCCATCATCCATTGCCGATGGCCTATAGAACAATCACAATGCTGAGACAGCATCATGGTCCTCCACCATGCCCCCTTCGCAGCAGCAACCTGCTCACGAAAAATACAGACGGCCCCATTTACAATAATACATCTTACTTTTAAGATAACATTTTCGAATGAAAACGATCCACATTTACACTGGCGTTTCACATAGCAGTTCGAAAAGATCTCCCTTCACAGTATACCTCTGAAAACACATCACATGACCACACACACTCAAACACACACAAACGATGTCATGCACTGCAGCTTCTGACAGTTTATCAAGGATGTATCGCTGTATTGCATCTTATTATAGTTGTTAAATGTAATATTTAATTAATCTTGTCTCTATCTAACGACTCTTCTGTCTTTTGAATCAATCAGGTAACGTGTTACAGCATCAGTACACTTGTTAAATCTTTCACTTTCACGCTTGTACTTAGTAAGTTTAGCCTAAACCTTAGATATTGTTGGTTGGTTCCTGTTGGTTTTGCACCTTTTTTACCAACCAAGTATGTGGATGTCATTATAACAACACAGATCACTCTGCCTATTCATGCAGAGTCCCGCGGAAAAAGTGATTGACAGTTGGTAATTTGTGCTTAACTTATCCTTATTTATTTATTTGGTTATGAGTTAAACAAAGACCATGCGGGTTAGGTACAGTAGGCTGCAAATAATTAATTCGTCATTACTTAATTAAATATTCATAAATAATTAACTCACCGACGCCTATGACGACAATGTTATCGTCCATCGCAATGTTTCACATTGTTTAAATGGGCGTGGTGAATTGTCGGCTCTTAAGTAAATGGCTGCTAATATGATTGGCTTGCACTTTACACACACGTTTTCAATGCTTCACTTTTGATATTCTCAAAGTTGAAACTGCTGCATTTAATGGCTTCTTTTTTTTAAGCCACACACACAAAACCAAAGCTACATTAAATGAACTATGCCATACTGTTAGTTCTTACTTGCAAGGTCTAGAAAGTTTATCCACTCTTTCTTCATTTTGTGATCAGAAGCAAGCATTGCAAAGTTGTGTTTTTTCACTGCTTGGCACTATACTGCAACTTGTAGTCTTCTGACCACCTGTATTGTTTGGTTTCTGCATAGACCTGAGTTTGTCTCTCATTAAATACCTTCTGTATGAATTGATGGGTGGAGCTAAAACAGCCATTCACCATCTTCTATGAAGGCAGAGTTTAGCCACACTATTATTATAATAGTGTAATTATTAATAGCATTGATTCCACAACCCATCATTCTGGCTATCTTCAGTTGAGCTTTTTTATACTAACAAGAGAGTTCTGAAGCATACAGGTTGTTTTTGACCTCTTATATCACAAAAGATCAAAACAATTTCGATTTCTTAGTTCATGGCTCTTATAAAGTGCCTCATTATGCTTTATTTGAACATTACTAAGAGTGAACTTTAGCTCTGAAAGTAAATCGTCTGCAAAGTTTTAAAGGTCAAAGTGCATGATAAGTAATTGCGACTCGATTCTGAACTGCTGAAATGAGTTTTCGACCGTTCCAGTTTCACCATAAGAGGTATTTATTGTCGAAACACACACACAAAAGATTTTCCTACCTTTATGGAATTGACAAAGTCACGTTATAATCGCTGAAGTTTCAGTTTGATGAACTCGATAAAGTAGTATACTCACTGGCTGGCCAATCACATCAGACTTTGCCATCTGAAAAGTCAGAGCAGAGCAGATATTCAGAAAGGTTGGTTTAGAGAGACTGGGGTGACATTTACAATACTGCATTCTTGTTTTAAAATGCGTAAGTTTAGTTACTGTTACAAACAACAATGGCGTATCGTTCTCTGATTCATTAAGCCCCTCTTATATTACACAATCCGTAAACATGGACATACAAATATTGATGCTGGCAAAATATAGACATGCCGATAGAGCATTAGTGCTTGTAGTCATGCATTGTAGGCTGTATAATGTGGACAGAGATCATTCTTCTAAAATGTAGTGAAAATGCTGGTCAGAAAAAGGATAGTTTTCATTTAAAAAAACAATTTTTAAACAAAAATGCTCTAGTGTAAACTCAGCCTTAATGTTTCAACAAAACAGATTCAGATTCTTTAAATAATGAGGTGATGTGTAATGCATATTATGAGAAATTGAAAGTGTTTTTTTGTTGTTTGATGCATGTAGAGTTATTTCTGGTGACCTCTAAAGTAAGATTAGAAGACTTTAAAATAGTATAATTGGATCACTTTAAATGAAGGGAGAGGGCTTTTTCTGTGTTAAAAAATTTTAGCCTGCTGAAAAAACATGTTCAGTATGGATGAAGTCGACTGGATTTTCATTCCAACTTTGGTTCTCTCGTGTTTAGAAAAATGGTTTGTTTGCCTTCAGATTAATCTGAGACTGCAGTTTATGTCTGTCTGCATTTATATGGGGATAATCAGACAGGATTTGTTTATATGGAGTAATATTTATTATTGATGGTGTCTGATGGAGAAGAACAGTTGTAGGGCCCTAAGAATGTGGAAGACGTGGACAAAATTGTAATTTGTATAATGCAGAATGTCACAGAAATCAGCAGATTTAAGAATAAATAAATAAATAAATATTGCTTTTTACAAGTCCTAAATTGATGTTAAATTAAATACATTTCATAATTTCAATATTTGGACATACTTCTGATATTACAATATATTGTATTATACAATGTATTTATATGTATTTAATGTATACAACTATTAGAGTTCAGCAAGGAAAAAGGTTTAAACTTTTAATTATTAAAACCAACTACGGTATTACTGTGAAAAAAAAAAAAAAAAAATATATATATATATATATATATATATATATATATATATATATATATATATATATATATATATATATATATATATATATATAATTGTTTTGTTCTAAAATTTAACAAATAATTATAAAATATTAAGCCATTCAAATTTTTTTTAAATAAATTAAATGAAAATTTTGTATCAACAAATTAATCTTTAGGGTTAGACATTTATTTTTATTTAGCAAGGGTGCATTTAACTGAACAAAAAAAAAAATCATTTACGAAGCATCAGTTGACATTAAAGACTGGAGTAAAGAGTGAATTTATGATCTCCCTACTGTCAAAATGATTGATGCCTTCCGGCCCCGCCCCTTTTAGACGAGACTGCCTGATAAGAAATTGCAATAATATTACATATCTAAATATTTACAGTCATCCGTAACATTTCTCAGACGATGCCTGCACCTGTCAACAACATCTGTGTGTGCTCATGTGTGGGTGTGTGCGCATGAGCATGTGTGGGTATCGGTGCGTGTGTGTTTTTTTTACATAAGCAAATAGTTAATGAAATGTTTATTCTGTCTTTCTTTAAATTCAATGCAATAAATATAAATGACTACATTCTGGATAACCCATTTAACTGAAGAAATTGTCTCACACATTTCAACTTGAAATGAAACGGATTGTATATTTCTGCTCGATTACTCATTCACTAATAATTTAAAGTTATATCATACATGAGTCATCATTTTATCAAGTTAACAAACACACAATGTGAATTAAGCTACATATAATTTAAATAACATAAATTTAAAAATAATTAGATAAATTATGTATTATTATTTACAAGATGTTTTCCAATATATTAAAAACTAGGCATGTATGTTTTAAAAGCTTGCTAAAAAGTTCTAAACTTCTAATAATTCGTTTTTAGTAAACATTAAAGACTATCGTCCACATCATGAATGCTGTACTTAAAATACACTAGTATGTAGTAATAATGTTATGTGCATCATTTATATATATATATATATATATATATATATATATATATATATATATATATATATATATATATATATATATATATATATATATATATATATATATACACATAAATTATGAGTAAGCAACAAAGAGTTGATTCATTAGATGAGGTACCATGAAATTTAACCTAAGCAAACTTTAATTAACTAGTTTTACACTGTTATTTACAGCAAGCTTTTAAAATATATATATATATATATATATATATATATATATATATATATATATATATATATATATATATATATATATATATATATATATGCCTAGTTTCATCAGATAAATACTACATTATTATCTAATTAATTTTAAACTTATATTATTTACATTATATGTAGCTTAATTCACATTGTGAAAAAAAAATAAATAAATATATATATATATATATATATATATATATATTATTATTATTATTATTATTATTTTATTTTATTTATTTATTTATTTATTTATTTATTTATTTTTTACATTGTAAAAGTAACCCTGTTTTTGATATATAAATTCCAAAATTATTTTTTGGTAACAAAATTTTCCCAGCATTTTCACTGAAAACAAGTAAATCTACTTGGTTTATGAATGTTCCAACATTAACTAAAAAATACTCAAAAAAAAAAAAACAAAGCAAGAAACAAATTTTGACTGTTGAGTTCAGAGGGTGCACCTAAAAATACGGTTTGCTTTTTTAATTAACGTTGGAAATCTGAGAGTCAGTGTGCATGTATGAGTATATTTGCATGTGTATATTGTTTCACACACTGTCCCTGTGTCTGTAGAGTTGTGTTACCCACATGTCACAGCATGCCCTCTCTGTGGTTGACAGCAGTCCTCCAGTCATGCTGCTCGAGCTTATCTGCAGCGCTGGAGCTGCTTTCAGCCAGACAGACTGTCTCATTCCAGACACTGTTGAGGGAGTACAGATATACATCCAGGACTTTAAGATAGACTCTTAGGCTACGTCAACACTAGTGCATCATATTTATTTTAAAATGGACAACTTCTGATATGGTTACACCTGGCGTTCACCGGTTTCCTGAGCTTTTACCTTAGAATACTGCAGATCCGGTTTAGTTTGATTCTTGGGTTGTGTTTCAGTGTAAAGTATCCAACTTAATGAGTGCATTCAAAATTGCATTTTCCCCTACTATACAGTATGTGAAAAACAGTGGGTGAGCTGAGTACTATGTCAAAATTCATAGTATTTTCTTTCTAAAAAGGTGCTGAATCCCGCTTCCCTGTCGCTATATTGGTTAATATTAGCTGTCAATCACTCAAGGCTTTCCGCTGTCAGATGACAGGGAGCTTTTGTGACTGCCGGCAATGCAAACGGCTGAAGAGTGAAGAATACACAGGTTTGCTAACCCCACCTAATGTTATAATAATAATAATGGCGCAGATGAGAGCGATCATGACATTTGGTGAATATTGATCCGCCAGCTGAGATCAATCGAGTGTTTTTGGAGAAGGTGCCGGAATGTCAATGCGTTACATTCACTGCATGTTCAGCGCAAATGTTTGCTAAATGTAAAATCTAATACTGTACACGTCATCACCAAAGAAGCTCGCCTTTACTAAGTTTACTCTGAAACTGCAGCTCATAACAAAGAGCGGTATTGCGCCAGTGGTCATCGCAAGAATCCTGCTTTGCCCCGCTCATATATTGGTCCAGCTGACTCGCCTGCTTTCCAAAATACAGAAAAATGAAGATCAGCTCATAACGAGACTGAGCACTGACACAAACCGAAATCAAATCTTTAAAAGAGTGATAGAAGTGAGACTTTCTTTTGTCTGTTCTTACTTGAGGTGTATATTATTTTGCTAATCAGTTACTGATAACTGCTTTGCAGCTCTCAGCCATGAATTGGATGATTTATTATAGTCTTTTGTTTGTTTTGTAGCAGAAATATTATTTATTAAATTGACATGCATATAAAAACAAAAGTGCAAAATAAATATTTCTTATTACAATGCTTCATTTTTGTTCGATGCAAACTATACATTTATTTTTCATAAAATAACAGACTTTTTATAGCAGATAACTTACATTCAAGCACATTCATGCCAGCATCATAATGAGAAATGTAATTGTTTGTTACTATTATCGTCATTTTCATCATCATTAATAGTCTATAATTATTAGACATACATTTTGGAATTATTGCACACAAATATCAATGTCATCTCAGCATTAGTTAGATAGTTGTTTCAGTTTTTTTGTCCTAATTGATTGATTTTAAAATACAATAAATCCCTTAAAATACAATTTGCAATGGTGCTCATTCATTTTTGGTGGGTGCTCCTATTTTTTTCTGGTGCTCCTAAATTCTTTTTGGTGCTCCTAAATATTTAAAGTTGGGAGCACTGGTGCTACCAAGTAAAAAAGTTCATTTCAAGCCCTGCAATGGATACTTTATTATTCCATAAGGCCATGGGAGAGAATTTATGAATGATTATGAAACTGAAGTTATGCAACTGACACGCGTATGCTATATATCAGTTTATAATGAAGGTATGGCTTCTCACATTAACTCCTTGGGCTCTATTTTGACGGTCCATGCGCAAAACGCAGGGCGCAAACGCTTTCAGGGCGTGTCTGAATGCATTTTTGCTAATTTAAGGACGGGAAAATCCGCTTTGCGCCGTGGCGCATTGTCTAAAAGGGTTGATTTTATACTCTTAATAAGTTAGGTGTGTTTTGAGAATAAACCAATTAGAGTCTCATCTCCCATTCCCTTTAAAAGCCAGCTGCGTCGCTCTAAGAGCGCATTCGCTATTGACAAGACGCAAAGTAAGTCTAAGTGGAAAATCTGAGCATTTCACTAGCAAACAGTTAACAGTTTTTTTTTTTTACAGAAAACTGTTAAACAGAGCATCTACTGCATGAGAATGAGAAATAAAGGATCTACTTTCACTTTCGCTCTTGGATAGGGAAACCTTTACGCACAGACATCAATTAGTCTATAAATAATTAATTTTGTTTGTTAAGATTTATTTGTTAAGAAATATTTGTTTCAAAACTATTTCTAAATTCAGTTCTAATTTCCAGCAAACGAATAAATGAACAATAATAACGAAGTGTGTTTAAAAACCTGAGTTATATTCTAAAACACATGCTTTGCCCCATATGGTCTAAAACCTGACAGGTGGGCAAATCTAAGCTTGAAAATGTTAATAAAACAAATATAAATATGGATATAATAAATAATACTGCTAATCATAATAACATTATAAAAAAGCAAATTGTTATAAATGAAATGAAAAATCCTCCGTAGATGAAGACATAAAAGCAGTGATTTTTCATATTTATGTAGGCTAGAAAATAATGTTTTGTAATATTTTAATCCTTTATATTTATATCCTATATCTATTCCTATTATATCCTATATATATCCTTAATATTTATTTTTTTTCATATGTAAAGTTATTTGCTTATTGCTCTCTTGTGCGTATTAAGCAGTGTGTAAGCGAGGCGCAACTCTGCGCCAGATTTTAGACCTGGTTTGTTTTGGTCTAATGAAAAATCTATTTTAGTTTTTTAAAATAGCAACGTACCAGCACTCCGCCTCAGAACGCCTTCCTTTTTAGACCAGAACATTTGCATTTGCTATTTAAACAGCGTAGCGCAACGCCTCAAAACAACTCTTGGGCCAAGCTGAAACTACCAAAAGACTATTGCGCCGCGCCTTGCGCCACATTGCGCCGGGTGTACGATAAGGGCCCCTTAATTGGCTCTACTCGATCATTACGATTTTTTTCCGCTAATTCATCAATTCTTATAATATTTCTGGACAAACTGGTAACCGCAGGACAGCTGTCCATACGGAGCTAAGCGGTCAGCTGGTAAGCACAAAAAGAAACTCCGTCGTATTGTCTCGTAGCATTCGTTTTAAAGACAAAATGTAGCCATACGTAGCTCTGGCTACATCATTTGTAATCTCCAGAAATGTATATAGGGCTACTTTTTCAGAATGAGGTATGTTGCTTAAATCCCTTGCTACTTATTGTCTTAATTACAGTACCACCTTCAGCTTAGGGGACTGTATTCAAAGCACAAACCTGGGATGTCTTGCGAAAATATGAAGAAAAATGTGGCCTCAGAAGCCAACGTGTGGGTGATGGTGAAATGGAAAGCTGTGGCTGCGTTCTTCAGCTGTGGCTCACTGTGTGTATACTAGTAAGTCCTGAATTAGCACGGGGTGCGGCCTGGAGAACCGGAGTAAACTTGAGACTCTGCCAGTCAAGGAGAACTTACTCCTTTCCTCAGACAAAACAGAGCAAAACAAGTAAATGGAGGACAGCAGCTGGCTGGCAGGTGGCAGAAACTCACGCAGGGCGGCCGTCCATCAATACTATAGTCTCAGATTCACCACCAGCTCAAGCTCACAGCAGACTCAAGGTTGTTGTGGGATGAAAATATGATCCACCCTAAAACTCTCTGTCTGAAGAGAGTCCTCCGGTCAGGCAACATTGCTGCTGCATTTCTTTCTTGGTGACTTTTATAAATAGGTCATTGTGTTTAAAATGTCTCCTGTTTGTTCTGACTGAATGCCAAGAGTCTACATTAATGTTTCAAATAGCTTTAGTGAAAGTGAGATGTGTGAAATAATGTTGTGATGTTATTAAATGTAACAACGTAGACATGAAACAACAGGCAGATGTTATCCTGTTATAATGTTAAATGTTAAATCTGTTATTATTTTTGTAGTGTAAAAATTCATTACATTTATTATGTTTAAAATATTTAAAAACATCTTGCCAATAAAGGGGTAAAACTTCATTTTGGAGGGAGAGTGGCAAATTATAGGCAAAGAGCTTAAGCCGCCTTTCCACTGGACACGACATTTGGACACGACTGTCGGAATACGCCCCCTTGTGGCAGCCGCACAGTATTTTCAGTGCTGTCGTGCACCACGAGGGAGAAGCTGATTCTTACGGTGTCCGAAATAAAGGACTGCAAAAGCAATAGCTTTTATTCTCTGTGCTTTTACATAGTTTAATGGATGAATGAACACTAGAAACTTATAGACCGCTAAAATATTGGAGGGTATGTGGAGACAACATGAAAAATATATATTTTTGTTACTTTCTTACTTACATTTATGAACAGGAAAGTTTAACCAAATAAACTCCTATTTCTCATCTCGGGCGCACGGACCTATTTGGACAACACTGGAATACATCATATTCGGTTGGCAGGTCGCATGCGGTCTAGTTGCAGGAGTTCAAATATTTCAACAGCTCAATTTGGATCCGAATTTTCCGCATACGGAGATGATCGGAACTCAACGCAGCTCCTGGACTGCTCTCCATTGGAAATGAATGACTTCTGGTCTGTCGCTTGTCGTTTGTCGTGTGCAGTGGAAAGGCGGCTTTCAAATGACCAAGAGGCGATACTCTAGTGTAATTTGGGAATCAGCCACTAGAGGGCGCGATTTTGGAATCAAAACTCCAATTGAACAACATCATATTATAAGTCTGTAAAATACACTATTAAAAGTGCTGATGATTTTGATCGTGTTGTATTAGTTTTGTATTTTCGTCTTTCAGGTTGTATCTCAGTTTTAATGTGCTTTTTAAATAAATAAATAAAAAAACAAAGCAGCTGCACCAATTTTCATTAAAACAATTGTAAATTTCACATTCAAGTTAATCGATAACATTGATTTATCGCCCAGCGCTAGCAAATTATAATGTACAACTAATCATTTAAAATTGTCTTTAATATGTCATCAAATAAATCTCGTTTTAATTATGTCTGATGAACGATTCTGGTATATAGACTACTGTTACACTGAATGACACTTTAATGTGTGTCTTCTCTTTCATAAAAATGTATAAAAGTCGTGTTTTTCCTCCTTAAAGAGTGCTCGGTTATACACTTTCTAAACTCAAGAGTTTAAAAAAGCATACATTTTTGGGTTTTCTTCTCGTGCTGCTTCCCAGACAGACTCAGACAGGCAGGTCTGTGGAGGAGCAGACACTTAATCTGAAAGGGAAACTGTAGTAAAAAAATCTCTTCCCTGGATAACTCTAGCTGGGCCCGGAGCGGGAGGCCTCAGCCGGCAGGACATCTGTTCCCGAAACCACGGCATTCCTCACATAGTGAGTGCATTTGTGTAGCCTTGCCTATTTAGCAACATATAGAAAAAGACAGTGAAACCAATATAAGCTGATCTTAAAACTAGCTAACCTGCACGAACACTAAGCTCCGATATACTCTGTTTTACTACCGTCTGGTCAGATGCACTCATACTGCTTTTCAGCCAGTGCAGTTTGAGGGCTTGTTCAGAGCTTACAGTTATAAATGTTTTATTTTATTTTTCATCTTTCAACACAGAACACCAGCTCTGAACCAGTAAAGATTGTTGGTATGAAGCATGCCTGTCAACATTGGGATGTAAAAAGATGGGATACACCCCCCATAAGAACCCCCAAATGATCCGTAATCTGTCAATTCAGAGCAGTTTAGTTGTAAATAAGCCTCGTTAAACTGTTAGAAATATGGGGAGAAAATTAGCTTCAAATTATAGAATAAATAATAAACTTAAAAAAACTGAAAATAAAATGAAAGGTTTAGCCTGTTAAAATCAATGGCCTATACAGAAATTAAATCAAGTCATAAAATCTCGTTCACATTTTATTCACTGTATTTATATATTGATTATAGTTACAATATTTATTTAGAGAATAGCAGCAAATCTCTTATTTTGATCCACTGTTTTGTTTGATAACAGCGGTGTCACTTTAGGAATCCACTGATCTATAATGAAAGCATTCAATTACTTTCTGAACTGTCAATGCCTGTTTAAGATAAAATTCTTTGTGTTGGAAATAACACACGCCAGGAAGGACATGTGTACATATTATTAAGTGTATTTATCTGTTTAAAAACCCAAACAATTCCAAAAGTGTCCACTTTCGCTCCTCTTCAAATCACGTGTACCAAAGCTGATCTGGGAACAGTGTTTTTATATGGAGTGTGTCCATCAGTCAGCACTGATGAGGCAAAGGCATCAGTCAGCACTGTTACTAATTCAGGTCAGTCAGTCAGTCAACAGTGGCTTCAGGTGGATTTATGTGAGAAGAGCAGGTGTAAATGGCACTTGCGTGAGAAATTTGAGATTTTAAAAAGCGTACACAGCACCCTCTGATGCATTCGCAAAAACAAAAAACTGCAAAAAGGGACGTATTTTGAACTGTCCAGAAATGTATACAGGGGTACGTATCAATAAGGAACCTGAGTTGACGTTTGTCAGCTGTGCCATGTATTATGGGATGAGGGCAAGTATTTGGTTTTACCAGCAGCTCATGGACCAATTTCTGAAGTGACTTTTGATGCGCCTTCACCATTCGCAGTGAATTACAACATTGTTTTCAAATTGCATCTGCGCTCCAGTCTCAAAATTGATGCCTGAAGGACTGCGTACAAACTATGTATAATATAAAAACGCCAGAGATACAGTCAACTAGTGCAGTCGTCTCTCCACACTAACAAGCATTGTGTTGTGTCGGCCTTTCATCCTCTCTTTGTTTACCTTCTGGAGTTGTGTAGCAATGTACATGCACATTAATTCTGATCAATCAAAATGTGGTTCAGGAAATTTGTTCAGTGACACATCTGGCCAATGATTGGTGTAGATGTTGTTGCATTACTGCATTTTAGTTCATGTCAACTAGTTCGGACAAGAGCACTCAATGTGGTGTGAAAAGAAACCAAAACCGCAGAAAAAAATGTTACAATGTATCATTTGCTGGCCACCAGTGTGAAAGCACCCTTAGAAGGCTCGCCAGTCGAACCAACCCCAAAACGACTATAGCACTAGCTCTGAACTGGCAGCCGGTTCATGCTGGTGGAAATGGGGTAACCAGAGGTGGGACCAAGTCATTGTTTGGCAAGTCACAAGTAAGTCTCAATTCATTGCCCTCAAGTCCCGAGTCAAGTCCCGAGTCAAGACAGGCAAGTCCCGAGTCAAGTCCCAAGTCAAAGGCAACAAGTCTCAAGTCAAGTCCAAAGTCCTATAGTTTGATTTTCGAGTCTTTTCAAGTCTTTTTAACAGAAAAATAAAATTTAAACAGATTATGTATGGGTGTAAGATCTGTATTTATTAAACAAACCTTTTTTTTTAATGAAAGAACATTGCTTAGATATATAAAGATACAAATGTAATTTTCTGAAAAAGTGCTAAACAGTCCTGCGTCTCGTCTACACAGCCTATTGCACAAGAATGAGTTCCACCAAAAAAAGAGTCCATTTTGCCTCACATCACACAGAAATTGCAGGTCTACTGCTGTCTAATTCATTAAGTTTAGTTGTGCTATGTTATGTCTTCAGTGATCAACTTGTGATTAACTAAAACTACATAAACAACCTCAATGAGGCAGCAGTAGACCAACAACTCCTGTATGCTGCAAAGTAAAATTAAGTGAACTTGGTATTTTGTCAATTGAATCTCGTGTGTGCTAAAGAGATGGAGATGCAAATCTGTCTAGCAGCAATGTAAAATGGTAGCACATATTCTAAATGAAGTAGGCTACTTTATACAAACAATAACATTGTTTTCTTCACATAACAATGAAGAACTTTGCTCTCTACCTTGTGTGATGCTCGTGCACCGATTTCCTCTGTGGACAAAACTGCTTGCGAGCTCTTAAATATACGCTGCTCACGCGCAAATTTTCTCGCTCTCAAATATGCACTGCTCACGCACACATTCTCCTGCGCGCTCTCAGAGATTATATATAGAATTTGTGTCTTGTGTTTCCTCTTCCTTTTGTGCTTTTTGATATGATTTATATTGAGGCACTATTTATTAACAATAACCAAAATACTAAAATAGACTTACATATTACATTTTTTATCTAATAAACCATAACATTTTGGCTGTATGTTATATGATGAGATATTTCCAGTTTCAAACACTTAAAGACAGAGAATAGATGTTGGATGTAAAGAATGCATTTTGTTTTACAAACATTTATTAAACATTCAAAAGGTGCACCATACTAATCAAATAAAAAACATTTAAACAAAAATATAAGTAACGCAAGCAGAAATGTAACTGTGATAAAAATAAGGAAAAACTTGATAAGGTATTATAGCCTACTGTATTATTCACTCTTTAAATAAATCTCACTATCAATCCCATTTTATCATGGCAACTAAAATAAAGTGAACACGTCTCTGCTGTCTTCCACATTATTGATGAGATTGTGGAGGACATTTTCCATGTCATCCTCTTCATTTTGAGGAAAAGCTGTTCCACAGGGCCCCTGAACACATCTATTGGCATGGACAGTGTTTTGAACAGTACTATAGTAAAGTACTTTAATTAATCTGTTGGGGTCATATTATAGTTGCTATGGTAACACAAGTGTAATATAAACAAATGACCCAGTGCTGTAGTTTTTTTACAGTATTGGGTATATTATACTACAATTCACCACACTTTACTGTAGTAAAACTACACTCTGTATTTAATTTTATTAGTTCACTATTCTTAATACTACAGTATGCTGAAGCATTCATTAACAACTTGTAAATAATACTAGGCTTAAACATAGGCAGTATACCTAACTCTCAAAAACACTAGTATTTATTATAGAATTTACCTTAACCTCATAGTTTTTCGTGTATTGTTACTAAATAGTGTAGCAATATATAAACCATATCAACATTCTGGAATAATCAATTTACCAGGAGGATCTCTGGAGAGCAAAAGCAGGAAAATTATGAAGCGCCAGTGTGGACAAAACACAAGCAAACGCAGAGATTTTTCTTTCTTTTCATAAAGAACGGGGTTCAAATCCCACTTAAGCACTTGTAAACAATAATTTTAGAACATTTTGTCAAAAATCCCTACTGAAAAAACAGCTTAAACCAGCCTAGGCTGGTTGGCTGGTTTTAGAGGGGTTTTGGCCATTTCCAGGCTGGTTTCCAGCCATTTCCAGCCTGGTCTTAGCTGGTCAGGCTGGGACATGACCAGCTAAAACCAGCTATGTCCAGCTTAAACCAGGCTGGTCAAGCTGGTTTTAGCTGGATTTTGCTGGTCAGTTTCCAGCCTAACCAGCTAAGACCAGGCTGGAAATGGCTGGAAACCAGCCTGGAAATGACCAAAACCCCTCAAAAACCAGCCTGGTCGACCAGCTAAAACCAGCTTACCAGCCTAGGCTGGTTTAAGCTGGATTTTTCTGCAGGGATATTGTTATGTTTAACCATTTATTAGAGCCACAAAGTATCTAAAACTTGTTTTCATGTTTGAATAGCCAATAAATGTGCTAAATAAATTAAAATAGAAATACCCTCAGTGAAACAGTTATATAAATTTAAATATTAGTTTAAATACATTCATAGTGGTTTTAAATATCTTTTAATATGTTAAGTAGAGAAGTTCACATTCAACAAACTGAATAAAACAAGTCTTCGTTTTTAGTTTATTTAAAAACAATTACAAATGAAGTAATTCAACTCACAATTAGATGATCTCATTGAGTGATGGAATAATAAAGGTAAAACTTTAATTGAATGATCAGTCAAGTGTTTCCAAATGAAATATGTTAAAATAAGAGTCCTACAAAACAGGAACAAACACTCATGAAACAAAATGTGATTGTTAATTGTATTTTTTATTAGATGGTTGGTTTTAAGTACTTTAAAAATAGTAGATAAGCCTTAAATATAGAGGGGGAAATACAGAAAAACAAACAAACAGAAATTCAACAATATATATGCATTACATTACAATCTCGCAATAAACAATTTAATTAATAACCAAATAGAGGACTAAAATATTGCTAAGAGGCATAACATCAACAATAATAAAAATACCTTTAAGGTTTTAAATACTAAATAAAATTAATAGTATTAATCCAAAATATGAAAAATGTAGCACTTTACAATAAGGTTGTATTAATTAATTAAGTTTATGCATGTACTAATGTGAACAAACAATGCAGTGCAGTTCATTACAGTATTCATTATTTTATGCTTTAATTAATTGAAATAAAATTATTGGTTAATTTTTGTTAACTCACAGTGCATTAACATTAATGTTAACAAGCATAACTTTAAATTATAATAATGCAATAGTAAATGTTAAACTATAATTAATAAAGGTTTAGAAGTATAGTTCATTATTAGTTCATGTTAGTACATAGATTAACTAAAGAAACCTTATTGCAAAATGTCACCAGAAAATAACAAAAAACTTTTTTTTTTTACAGTTTTAAGAGCTTTAAAAATAAATTATATATCTAGTTATTATGGCATGTAATTAATGTTACTACTAATTAAATAGTTAGAAAAAACTGTCAGAGGATGGGCAAAACACAAAGATAAAACATAATATGCGCATTGACACAAACGACCAAGTGCAAAAACATAAATTACAGCCATGTTCATTCATAATTATATGAAATAAATCACGAGAGGGTAAATTTGGTTTAAAAAAAAAACTGAAGTTCATTGACTTATACACAACAGTAAAACAATGCTTTTGCACAACAGTAACACATTGCGAGTAGTAAAGTCTCTTACCTTTGACAGATGTTGTAAATCCGCTGAATAAAACAAAAGGAGCAGATCGCGGATGTGTTTATTTCTCTCTCCGAGTCAGAATGAAAATGGCATCTTCAAATTTCCCGCTGGTGCAAAAACACGGAAGTGCGCCACAAAGCGCTAGTGGTCGAAAGTATGCGTGCATGCTCTCTGTCACACACGCACACACACGAAGAGATAGAGCATTCTGTGTCAACATACTTTTTATCTTTGGGCTTTTTATAGAAAGTAGCAAGTCTTTACAAGTCAATAGGCGCAAGTCCAAGTGAAAGTCCGAGTCATTTATGTTCAAGTCCAAGTCGAGTTGCAAGTCTTTTTATATTTTGTCAAGTCGAGTCTGAAGTCATCAAATTCATGACTCGAGTCTGACTCGAGTCCAAGTCACATGACTCGAGTCCACACCTCTGGGGGTAACACAGGGCATCGAGGACAGCAGAAATAGCTCCGCAGGGGCGTGAGTATTTTGTTTGAGAGCTGAAACAGGGGAAGTCCACTTGTCAAAAACAGGATGCGTTCTCTTGTGGAGTCAGCTTCTCCACAGGGGCCCAATCACAGTCCTCCACTTCCTGTCCTGCGCCGCATGCTGGCCGAGCCCCTTCCTGTGGGCCCAGAACCACAAAACACACTCCCCAATCGAGAGCAAGCCGCTCCAAAGTAAACGCTCTCATCCAGCATCATTTGCTGTGATGGATTTTATACTGGCCAGGATGCGGACAATAACAGCCGATTTATGACGTCTCCGGCTGTTTTGGGGAAACTCTAGAGGTTTTGGTATTTCTTGCTGATTTTTAGGACTGTGTGTGCGTGTGTGTGTTATCTATAGCTGGCTCTGGTCTAGTACTTGGCTATGGAGCCTGAAGACAGATATATCATTGGGCCTCTGCAGCTGTGAGTTTCACAAGGTCTGGAAAATCTGTTTTTGGAGTTCGCTGGCACAGACCAATGATTAGCCTCATATTTCACCAATTTGTTTTGATGAACAAAACAAATGATCCACAAAATCAACCTTGTTTATTGCTGGAGAAACCTATTTCAGTATCTTTTCTCCAGTTGCTGTACTTTTGAGGGTTTGGTTTTTAGGGTTTTGATGGAGAAAGTATTAAAAACAAGCAGCTGACTAAAATTAAAGAGCCCCTAATAAAATATTACTCCTGTAAAAGTAATAAAGTCCATGTGTGTTGGAAATTGCTGAAAATTTTATTTCAGTATTGTGATGTAATTTGCACCACGGTGGCTTAGTGGCTAGCACTGTCGCCTTAGAGCAACAAGATTGCTGGTTCAAGACCCCACTGAGCCAGTTGACATTTCTGTGTGGAGTTTGCATGTTCTCCCCGTGTTTCGCCCGGGTGCTCTAGTTTCCCCCACAGTCCAAAGACATGCGCTAATGGTGAATTGAATTAACTAAATTTGCAGTGTGTGAAAGAGTGTATATGGGTTTTACCCAGTACTGTGTTGCAGCTGGCATCTGCTTCATAAAACATATGCTGGATAAGTTATCGGTTCATTCTGACCTCTGATATAAAGACTAGGCTGAAGGAAAATTAATAAAAAATGTACTTTGAACTGAAACGGAATATTGAGTAGGGTGCTGGGTTTTGTTTTTTTTGTGCATCATTCCCTCATGGAAAAGAGGGGTGTGGGCAAGACTACTGTGGATGGAGCCGTAAAACTCACGTCAACAGAGAAGAATCAACACTACATATGTGGAAGCAAATAGTCAGACTTTGATTAAAGATTACCAAAAACATCTTTTTTTCAGTGGAATAACTTGCATGGATTAATTGTTCATATACCAAAAGAATAGCAAAGCAAAAAATACATGTTTTACAATTTACAATAAAAGATTTTAAGGGCCCTATCATACACCCGGCACCATAAGGTGCAAGACATGTTTGGCGCAATTTGTTGCTATTTCAGAACAGCGCAACTCTAATTTTTACATTTTGTGCCTCATTGTTTAGCAAATCCATTTGCGCCTCTTTGTGGACTCATGGGTGTGCAGGTCTATAAAGGTGTGTTAGGGTGCACAAATATCTTTACAAATGTTAAAGAACTATAGGATTAAAATAAAGGATTAAAATGTTACAAAAATTATTATTTACTACATATATATAAAAACCACTGCCTCCATTTCTCATGTGGGAGTCTTTTCAGGCTTATTCATGACAACTTGCATTTGTATAATGTTATTATTATTAATATTATTATTATGAGTTGTATTTATTATATGCATATTTATATATCTTTTATTAAAATCAAGCTTCGATTTGTCCTCCTGTCAGGTTTTGGATCATATGAGGCATAGGACGTGTGTTTGGATATAACTCAGTTTTTTAATCTCACTTCATTATTATTGTTCATTTATTAATTTGCTGGAACTTGCATTAGAACTGAATTTAGAAATAAATCTTTGCGCTTCACAAACAAATTTATTTATGTAGGCTAATGGATGTCTTCAGTGGATTGCATTCAACACCGTTTCCTTATCCAAGAAAGTAAAGGAGTAAAGAGTAAAAGTAAAGTACAGAGAAAGTAAAGAGACCGAATGGAGGATCCTTATTCTTTATCTTCGTGCAGATGGTCTTTTTAACTCTTTAATGGGAGATGAGACTCTGATTGGTTTAATTCACGTTAGACTCTAAACACCCATAATTTATTAACAGAATAAGCACATTCCTGTTAGACCATGCACCGCGGCGCAGAGTGTATTTTTCTGTTCCTAAAATTGCAAAAGTTGATTCGGACATGCCCTTTATACTTTTGCGCCTAGACTGTTAAAATAGTCACCTTCATTCATTAATATTCATTTTAAGCATATCTTGTCCAGTAGTACTTGTTTTGATGTACTTAATTATGCCTGTTAATTTGTGTTATTTTAAATTTGTTCTCGCTGGCTTAAACTGCTCTTTAACAGTAGATTTGATTCAGTTAATCAACTGGGTGGCTTGGTGGCTCAGTGGTTAGCACTGTCGCCTCACAGCAAAAAGGGCGTTGGTTTGAGTCCTGGCTGGGCCAGTTGTTATTTCTGTGTGGAGTTTGCATGTTCTCACTGTATTGGGTTTCCTCAGGGTGCTCTGGTTTCCCCCACTGTCCAAAGACATGAGGTATAGGTGAATTGGATGAGCTAAATTGGTCCTAGTGTATGAGTGTGGGTGGGAATGAGAGAAAGCATCAATTTCATAATACGAATTTTTTAATGAGCGATTTTGCTGTGGAATGTTGCAAAGTTAAGGTTTTGCACATAAAGTTGCATACACAAAATGTAATTAAACACAGTAATACAGTAAAAACTTAGTTACTGGCTCCACCAGAGCTTATGAAATATATTTTTCCCCCAGTCAGGGCTTTTTTTTTCCTCTTCAATCCTCTTCCCAGATGCTCTCCAAGAATGATTCTTCATGCTGTCGTAGGTGGGCAGATTATCTGATCATCTTCTGTGTGTGTGTCTTGCAGAGGTTAAAGACTATGAACCTCCATTTGGCTCTAAAGTCCGAGAGCACCCCTGTGTGGAGAGCATGAAAGACAATGTGCTGCGAGACCGAGGCAGGCCAGAGATCCCCAGCAGCTGGATGAAACACCAGGTACAACATCAAACACTTACATTTCAGTCTCTGATCATGGTAATAGATATATAAGGCAAGGCAAAGGCAAGTTTATTTATATAGCACATTTCCTACACAGTGGTAATTTGAAGTACTTTACATAAAGAGGATTCAAATAATAATAACATAATAACACAATAATTATTAGAACTAAAACAACAAAGAATTAAAGAATTAAACAGATTTAAACATGTTTAAAACAGGTCAAAAAGCAATAAAAGGGGGAAAAAACTAATTAACATGAATAATTTTCAAATGTAACATTAATAATAAATGTTTCTTGAGCACCATATCATTATTAAAAGGATTTCTGATCAGTCATGCAATACTGATCAATTATATTTAAAAACTATATAAAAATTTCTACATATAGTCCATTTGAAGTACAATTCACTAAAATGTACGTATGTGCGTGACATGATGATATACTGACTAAATTTAAATCATACTTTTTAAAACAAAACTGCCAACTGCATCCAAAATTGTACATAATGCATTTGTTTTAAGCTGTTTTAATTTATAAGTATAAAAGGCATGTTCTGTGTAGTACACGTAAATGTGTGTAGTGTGTACAACGTCCACCATATTTTCACTGATGCTGTCAGTTCATCACTTCCCTGCGACTTCAGTCCTGTCTTTAGGCCTTGTGGGATAGCAAAGTGTCCATCAGATGCTAAAAGTAGCAAATCTAATTGGCCGCTGACTGTATTATAAATACTATGAATATATTAACAACATCATATATAATTTTTGCTGACCTAGAGTTTCTGTCATTTTTCTAGTCCAAACATCTAAAAATGCTTAAATCAATAGGCAGTTTCTGGTCAAAGAAAATATAGTTTTCAAAAATTATAAGTTAAAATTAAGTGATTTTGCCTCAAAACAAGGAAAATAATCTGCCAGTGGGTTAAGAAAAATAATCATATCTCAATTTTTTATTAAACAAGAATATTTTATTTGCATTATTTTGCTTGTTTTAAAGAAAAACACAATTTTGACTTATTATTTCTGAAAACAAAACATTGTAATAGAGACTATATTTGGACCACAAACAAGACAAAATCAAAGACAAAAAGTTAGAAAAACATATGGAAGTGGGCATACTGTATACAGTTGAATTCAAAATAAATCACCCTCCTGTGAATTTTTCTTTCTTCTTAAAATATTTTCCAAATCCTTTTTAACAGAGCAATGAATTTTTTACATCATTTCCGATATTTTTTTTCTGTAGAAAGTCTGATGCTGTGTTCACACCAGATGCGGCATGTGCGAATAAATTGCGATATTGGCGGGTAAATAGACATGAACATTCTGAGTTTACTTGCTTTATTCGCGGGTCAAATTTGCTTCATTTGCGTGTCAAATTCACTTCACAATAGATGCAATTTGCGTCATGGACAGGACTTCTGTGTGCCTGGTGACTCTAGACTCTTGCTAAATGGCTAACATGAGTTTTGTTGAGAAATAAGCTGTGTTTTTGATCTTTAGGAAGGCTGAAAAATTCATTCGAGAGTCCACTAGATACTTTCAGAGGTGCACTCTTCAGAAACTATACCTGGATGATGGAGGCTTTCAGCTGTGTTTCTGACTGAGCCCAGCCCTTTAATGAACTGTTGTTTGGTGTCTGCAAAAGGATTTCCCCTCGGGACACCAACAACAGGCACTACGTCATAGTCACACCAAGTACAAGCTCCTGATTGGTTAATGCAGCGGGAATGTCCGCTTAAATTAACATTTTCCAACTCAAACGTTTCACAAAATTTGCGCGTTAAGTGTGAAAAACTTTTGATTCGCGACGCTTCATTTGCGCATCAAATACACTTTTGTCCCGCGTCAAACTTACTACATTCTCGCGTCAAATTCGCTTCAGTCACACTTCAAATTTACTTCACAATTGAAGCAGATACTCGTCTTGGGTGGGGCCTTAAGTTTCTGCCAGATGACTCTAGCTTCATTGCTAAATGGCTAACATGGATTTTATTGAGATAATAACTGTGTTTATGTAGGCTGAAAAACAGCGTATATTTGTTCGGCACCATGTCTGAGTCCACTAGATACGTTCAGAGGTTCACCCAGCTCTGTGAGTTCATAATCTCCTCCTGAAACTATACCTGGATGATGGAGGCTTTCTGGATGATGGAGTGCTTCTAGTTGAGCCGAGCCCAGTTTGATGAGCTATTGTCTGGGGTCAGCTGGGACTACGTCATAATCACACCCCTACAAGAGCAAGCTCCTGATTGGATAACGCAGCACGAATGACTCGATAAATTCACGCATTTGCACATGGAAATTTATAGAATTGGAAATTTTGAAGCATGTTAAGAGCATCAAATGAGAAAAACGCTCAATTCGCGTCGCTACATTCAAGCGAATCGCATCCACGATGTTTATTCGCGTCTTTGCCTTGACTTATATAAATCACTCGCGTTTGGCGCTTCTTCAGCATCTAGTGTGAATAGAGCATTATTTGTTTTATTTTGGCAAGGATAAAAGCAATTTTTAATTTTTTATAAACTATTTTCAGGTCAATATTATTAGTCCCCTTAAGCTTTTTTTTTTTGTTTGTTTAGATTATCTACAGAACAAACTATTATGTTTAGAAATGTGTTTAAAAAAAATCTTCTGTCTGCTAAACAGAAATTGGGTGATTATACGTAAATTATACAGGGGGCTAATAATTCATAGAAAACACAGAAAAACGTTCCCACGCACTCATGCTTTGTCTCCAGGGAGTGGCAGCAGTTTGTGCAACCATCAATGAATGCTGGGATCACGACCCTGAAGCCCGGCTGACTGCACAGTGTGTGGCTGAACGCTTCAACGAGATGGACGACGACCTGGACAAACTGTCCACCTGCAGCAGCTCTGAGGAAAAGATTCCCGAAGACTGTGCCGTGAGCGTGAGCGACGACAAATGAGAGAAAGATCTCTCTCTGCACAAACTGAATGTTGTACATCCTTCCAGGGAGGCGACGTAGAAGAATACGGCCTTTTCATAAAGCTTTATGTCTCATAACCAAAGATTTCATGCACTTTATCAGATTATTCACAGCTCACACTGAGGAAGGTCACACTGCGAGAAAGAGGAGCTGGACAGATGCTGGGTTTCTCCTCTGACGGCTGACCGAGAGCCAAAGGTAATCAGGAAAATGTTTCGCCTCAACACTAAAGATTCATAGGAGATTTTAAGACTTCCTACAGATCAGTTCAGGATTTTATGGATTTATGGAAGTATGTGAGATTTGTTTGTTTGCGTGCATGAATGGTGTGTGTGTTTGTTTTTGCCAAAAAGTGTATTGTGCTTGTTATAGCCAAAGGAAAAATATATTTTAAATACAGCTTGTGACGTAAAAAAAATCAACCCACACTATTGAGGGGGCCAAAAAAGGGAAGAGTATATATATATATATGCTGCACATACCAAAGAAAGGTGTTAAACGAACAGTATTTTGAAGCTCACAATGTGCCTCTGATGTTCACATATCCTGGATATTGAATTGTGCCTCTCTTTTACTACTTTTCATGTAATATATTGTAAATCTATGATGATTAAAAGACATTTATGTACAGGATTGATACTAAAAGTGGGTCATTTTTATTTTGTTGTACATATTATTGTGTATTATTTTACATATTGAATACACTAGTGTTGGATTTAAAGGTTCAAGACACACTGGAGTACTTTTTTGAGATTTTAACAGATCTGTGTGTTGAGCATCACTTAAGCATCAAGCTGTGAGACAGCGCACGGCACTCAGTATTTAACCATTCATGAAGTGTCATATGTGTTTGTTTCCATGATCCACAGGGTTTGTTGCAGGGTTTTCCCCATGATGCTCTGAGGGTTGATACAGCAAAACTGTTTGTGTGCAGCAAGCAGTTTTATCGGGTGAGCTGTAGGAGAATTAGAGAGTGGCGGACTTTGTCTTATTAGTTAAGTTTGTTACCATTCAGACACATTGCCTATATCTGTGCTGCTGTGTTCGCATATGTTTAAAATCCTCCAGATTACCAACAGGGAAAATGGTTGAAATATATAGGGAAGGAGACCTGCTGCACTGCTTTCTACTGTGTCTGCATTCAGACCCGGGGATTCAGAAGGAGAGAAGTCCTCATCATTTATAGTGTTTATATGATTATCTTTATAATGTATAACAAATTGTGGTTATATATTAAATGAAATTACGAATAGCCTATTATAGATGGCACAGCATTAAGGAGCATGAAGAGGCTAAAATACCCCTGCACCGACTAAAGTGAAATCTGAGAATGAATATGAAGTGTCACTTCACAAATTTAAATTTCAAGAGTTCACACTTAGCTGATGATTGATTATGAAGCTTGTTTGGCATGCTGTCCCGGGAGACAGCCCTGAGCTCATAAGATCCTCGAGTCCCAGGCTCCCTCTTGTTGCAGGACGAGAGGGGTGTTTGAGCTCAGGTTGATCTCGAGAACTCCGCTGCTGTAGTAGCTAATGAACAGATAGTGATTGCTCTTAAGAGTAACTACTTACTAGGAGCATGTCTATGGTGCCGATTTGGATTAGTCAATTAACTTAAGTTGCATGTTTTTGGACGGTGGAAAAAAACCGGGAAACCTGAGGGAAACACGCGTGAGCA
This sequence comes from Danio rerio, assembly GCF_052040795.2. Classification (NCBI taxonomy): domain Eukaryota; kingdom Metazoa; phylum Chordata; class Actinopteri; order Cypriniformes; family Danionidae; genus Danio; species Danio rerio. The sequence goes on along the minus strand of NC_141036.1, from coordinate 45,175,533 downwards.
CAGAGAGAATGTGTAAACTCCGCAAAGAAACATTGCCTGGCTTGGTAAGGACTAGAACCAGTGACGTTCTTGCTGTGAGGCAACAGTGCTAACCACTGGGCCACCATGCCACCCATCTAGGAAAGGAGGAGGATTAAGGATGAAAGGGGGGATTCTTCAAAACGAAGATGGCTGTTGTATGGAACTTAGGGAATTTATAGTGGCTTAGAAACCGTCTGATTGATGAATCATAAATTAAATAATGCGGGACCGGCTGCAAGCAATCATAAGCACGTGATCCTCTCGAAATTAGTTTCTAAATAAACTTCACTTAAATCTCTGCACACTGGATTGAGGTTTTTGCAGCGCTTTTAACCAATAGCATGTGTCTGCCGATCTTTTAAATGCAACAGCCAATCAGAGAAGTTGCCGAAAATGCCAGAGTTGACTAAATTTTGCATACTTGTGAATATTTGAATCATCTTTTGTCTATAGCTGGGTTTCCATCACCCTGTTAATGTGCATTTTGAAGTAGAAATGGCTTATATAGCTTTGTTATTGCAAATAGGGCAGCACGGTGGTTAACACTGTTGCCTCACAGCAAGAAGGTCACTGGTTCGAGTCCCGGCTGGGAAGTTTGCATGTTCTCCCCGTGTTCATGTGGGTTTCCTCTTGGTGCTCCGGTTTCCCCCACAGTCCAAGGAAATGTACTATAAGTTATTTGGATGAACTAAATTGGCCGTTGTATATGAGTGCATGTGTGAATGCGAGAGTGTATGGATTTTTCCCAATACTGGGTTGTGGCTGGAAGGACATAAACATATGCTAAAATAGATAGCGGTTTATCCCGCTGTTTTAGCGACCCCTGATAAGTAAGGGACTAAAGGCTGATTTATAATTGTGAGTGATCAGAGTGTAGTCATGCATTTAAACTTCTGCATGCTGTTAGCGTTGCTCTGCAAAAACACGTCCCAAATGCTAGCTAGCAGTAGGTGTTTATGTTCCTCTATGTTGAGTTTCTTCATGGGTGTTTTGTTTTTTTTGACCACTACCCTAATGTACTAGTAGCTAAAACTCGCTCATTCTGAGGTGGGAACCAGCGGACATTCAGCAACTTTAATCAGAAGGTAAACACTAAACAACTGTTTCCATATAGAGCTACTTCAGAGAACTCAACACTTGCAATGACTCACTCCAACGGTATCGCATGGCTCACGGTCCTGTCCACACGGGTCACAATTACCAACCTGACCAATCACAGAGCTTGTGCTACGCATAGTTGTGACAGTTAGTTATATTTTTTGAGAGGTGCGCATCACCGTCAACCACGACGAAGGCTATGCGACTGCGTGAAGGTTGCAATGGAGCATACGAGTGCGCTTGACGCAGAAGTATAAAACAGCCTTAAGCCAAAGGAAAATGAATGAATAAATAATAGCAAATGAGAACCAATTAGCTGGATAAATTTAGACATAGTGAACGTTACAGCCTTGTGACTAATCAGCTTTTTCTATTAGGTGTATTGTTGGTTACTAGGTTACCAATACTACAGTGAACTGCTCTAATGGCTTGATTTTTTTTTTTTTTTTTTTTTTGCTAACTTTGAAAAGATTTGCTTTATGCCAGGATGAAAACATGCTTCATTAACCCAACATGTTATATGACATGCAGTTTCCCCCCAAAAAAACAGGTTAAATTTTATTGCAGTGAATACAAAACACACAGTATCTAATAAAATATGTTTTTTCAACGCTTAAAACAGTACACCCTTTGCAAATCAATTCAAAGCAAACATTGTTCTTTAATAGGAATGTTCATTCATTTTTGACCCTTGTTCCACTATTAGACAGTTTTATTAGCTTTCTGCTTGGGAAATGTGTGATTGACTGGCAGATTACCTGTAAGACAGCCGTTAGTTGCAACAATGTTTTCAGTTAGTCTTAACAAGCATTCTTTTAACCAGTTGTCACGCTAGCTGATTTTGTGGGAACCAAATTCTTGAAATGAAAATCAGCCTTCAAATGTGTCTGAGTGAACTGACACTTGCATTTCTGTATATGAGCCTCAGGGTTTCTGCTTGGCTGTTGCTAAATCAAGAAACTGTTGTGTGTAGAAACAGTCAGAAACTGTCAAAAAAAAAGTCAGTTTGATCATTTAGTATTTGTTTTATTTTTAGTTTGTGTTGTAAGTTTTGGTGGTCTTCATATTAAATATTATATTTTCATGGGACATATAGGGCAGCATTTCTTGTTCATTTTAAAGTTTTTATTTTATAATTAAACTTTTTTTATTAGTCAACACCCAAAGAACACACTTTATCCCACACATACATATGATACATGTTACATATTTAGACAACTATCAACACCATGAAAAAACAGCATATAGTAAACACATGGAAATTAAGGTTGTCGTAGCCTTGTAAGACATACTTATTTTAATGGTCGGCAGAGATTATCCCAATTCCTAGCACTTCTCCTTCAATATTTAATCTCCCCAGTGTACACTCGTATGACGCAATTTCAATCAGTTCATTTTAAAGTTGATTTCTTGTCTCATTTTCATCTTTTAGTTTTACTTATTAGTTTTAGTTTTATTACTTTTTATTTTGATTTATTTATTTTTTATATTTATTTATTTTAAAATATGACTTCTAAAATATGAATAATTTAAAAACACTGCTATAGATAAAGGTAATTATATATACATATCTCTTGAGGAATATTTCTAGTACCTTGTTGAATCTATGCCATGAAGGATTAAGGGAGTTCTGAAGGCAATATGGGGTTCAACCTGGTCCTAGTAAGGTGTACCTAATAAAGTGGCCGGTGAGTGTATATAATTTTTAGAAAACCTTGTACAGTATTGGGTTTTGTTAATATTACAATAGCAACTATACAATAATTACAGATTAATACAAGTAGGCTAATTTGCTACAGTATACTTAAAAACACAATAAAGTTTACTATAAATGCCTATAGGTTGTTTTTTTTTCCATGTGGAAGCTCAGCTTTGTTTTAGAGTGAGAGTTTTGAAATTCCTGAGAGGGACCGACAGCGACCATAATGACAGAGAAAACGACGAGTCCCCCAGACGGGACATTTTTATCCCCGGCAGCTGAAACACACCCCTGTTCCTCTCACCGTCTTTTTTCCCCAGCGTCTATTGTTTCTTTACTATTTTAGCCCCCTAAAACCACTGGAGCGTCTAGGGAAGAAGCAGACTAGGGAATGAACTGGTATCGGAGAGGCTGAAGGGCTATAAATACCGCTCTGTGGCGCTGATCTCAGAATAGGATTTATGGGCCCGTTCAGATTCTTGGCATTTGTTGTTGTTGTGGTTCTGGAGAGACCAGAGGAAACCGTACTGCATTCACATTTCTCCGTCGGTGAGAGATGGAGTAAACAGTTTAGTCTCTAGTCTCCATTTTTTTTTTAGAGATGGCTGTAAATAGATAAGAGTGCTAAAATCTTTAAATATAATATACTAAAAAAGAGATTTACGAGACCTCAAATATGTGTGACTGTGAAGTCGACTTCATTTAATGTGAAGAATTCGTTAGTTTGGGTGACGTGGTGGTGCCGTAGGTAGTGCTGTCGCCTCACAGCAAGAAGGTCACTGGTTCGAGCCTCGGCTGGGTCACTTGCCATTTTTATGTGGAGTTTGCATGTTCTCCCCATATTTGCGTGGGTTTCCTCTGGGTGCTCCGGTTTTCCCCACTAGTTCAGAGACATGCGGTACAGGTGAATTGGGTAAGCTAAAATTGTCCATAGTGTATGTGTGTGAATTAATGTAAATGGGTGTTTCCCAGTGATGGGTTGCAGCTGGAAGGGCATCTTCTGCGTAAAACATATGCTTGATAAGTTGGCGGTTTATTCCGCTGTGGCGACCCCAGATTAATAAAGCGACTAAGCTGAAAAGAAAATGAATGAATGAATTTGTAAGTTTGTTCGGTAAGTTATTCGTATTGAAATAAGTGTGACTGTGAAGGAGACTTTTTTAATGTGAGGAATGCATAAGTTCATTTAGTAAGTTATTTATATTTAAATAGGTTTGACTGTGAAGGCTACTTTTAAAGTGAACCCCTCCACCCTCCACCCAAAAAAATAATTAATTAAAGATTCATTTGTAAAATCATAGTGATTTAAAAATCTATTTAAAAATGTTAAACAGTTTAAATTCTCTATTAAGAAATAGGGGAATACATCTAAATGCATAAAGTTTTAATTAAGTGTTTGATTGTTTTAGTACTTAATGTACAAATCTTTACAAAAAGCATATTTTGCATTACTAGATTGAAAGACCACAGAAATCCTATGCAGTATAATCGGAAGTGGATGAAAGACTCTAACCTTAAGCATTTGTGTGGCATATTTTTTAACTGGAATGTGTCTCTTGTTTACTTGTGATCTGATCGAGCAAACATGGCAGCATCAGTTATGTTAAATTCGCTGTCTCCCTTTGTCTCATCTGCATAGACAACCTTGCCTTTCTCATAGTAATCTTTATAAACTAGCCCACGTACGGTTTATGGTTGAAAAAGCCGCACACTGCAGCACGCAGGTGCACAGTGACGAAAATAGACTGACTGCATCAAAGAGGCGCTCAAATTGGCCAATAACAAGAAATAATATCGATTGCGGCCCCAACCACATGAAAACAAAAGTAACGAGCCTAATTTAAAAATGTAAGGAGTAGAAAGTACAGATGTTCTTGTAAAAATGTAAGGAGTAAAAGTAAAAAAAAAAATTAGTAGTGGAGTAAAGTTCCTACACTGTAGGATCCTAGGATCCAGGAGGAACAATGCGGTTTTCTTCCGGGCCGTGGCACGCTGGACCAGCTCTATACTCTCACCAGGGTGCTCGAGGGTTCATGGGAGTAAGCCCAACTAGTCTTCATGTGTTTTGTGGACTTGGAGAAGGCATTCGACCGTGTTCCTCGTGGCATTCTGTGGAAGGTGCTGTTGGAGTATGGGATCAGAGGCGATTTGTTAAGGGCTGTCTCGTTCCTTTATGAACAGAGTAGGAGTTTGGTTCGCATTGCCGGCATTAAGTCCTGGCAGGGCTGCCCTGTCACCAATTCGGTTCATAATTTTTGTGGACAGAATTTCAAAGTGCAGCCTTGGGCTAGAGGGTTTCTTGTTCGGGGACCACAGGATTTCATCTCTGTTTGCAGACGATGTCATTCTGGGACCTTCAGCATGCACTGGGGCGGTTTGCTGCTGAGTGTGACGCGGCAGGTATGAGAATCAGTACCTCCAAGTCCGAGGCCATAGTGCTCCACCGGAAAAAGATGGTTTGCCATCTCCAGGTTGTAGGAAATTCCTTACCCCAGGTGGAGGATTTCAAGTGTTTTGGGGTTTTGTTCATGAGTGAGGGAAGGATGGAGCATGAGATTGACAGGCGGATCAGTGCAGCGGCAGCAGTAATGCGGTCGATGTATCGGTCCGTTGTGGTAAAGAAGGAGCTAAGCCGAAAGACAAAGCTCTTGATTTACCGGTCAATCTACGTTCCTACTTTCACCTATATGGTCATGAGCTTTGGGTCATGAGCGAAAGGACAAGATCTCGAATACAAGCAGCTGAAATGAGTTTTCTTCGTAGGGTGGCAAGGCGCACCCTTATAGTCAGGCTGAAGAGCTCTGTCACCCGGTAGGAGCTCAAAGTATGGCTGCTGCTCCTCCACGTCGAGAGAAGCCAGCTGAGGTGGCTTGGGCATCTGTTTTGGATGCCTCCAGAATGCCTACCTAGAGAGGTGTTCCAGGCATGGCCCTCTGGGAGAAGGCCTCGGGGAAGACACAGGACACGCTGGAGGTTCTCTCCTGCTGCCCTCACAACCTGGCCCCGGATAAACGGATGAAAATGATGATGATGATGATTATGAAAGTGCTAATACCTGAAAATTCTACTTAACTACAGTAACAAAGTATTTGTACTTAGCTACTTCTCATCTCTGCTTTTCAGTTAAGAATGGCCAACAACATTGTCTCTGGATGTGATTGCCCTATGTCTCACCTGGTTGCACACTGATGGCATCATTTGCCAAAGTTGCTCAGAGACATTGCTCAAAAAGTTGCCCCGTGTATCATCCCCTTAAGAATGAAGTCAGTGGAAAGACTGTGAACTGTGTTGTTTCTGCTCAACTCCGTTAGACCACATGAGCATCTACCCTACAAACCAAACAGACAATGTATTTTCACATCCTCTTAACGTTTTCAAAAGCAAACAAGATCAACACCTCAACTACTGATTAGACTGACACAAAACAACAGCAAGTGAAAGCATGTCTTCTAAATCAGAATCCTGCTTTCGATAATCTTATTCATTCATTGTTAGCGACTCCTGCTTGTTTTATAAACTGGTTTTGCTTGAGCACCACACCACTGTAGCAGGCCTGCTGCTTGAAATGTTTCTCCAAAGGTCATAAAGATCTCCATGGGTCTTCTCCAGTGGTAAAGCTGAAGTGTTGTGCAGGTTTAGGCTGTGCTTTGCTCACTGATAAGTATCTGTTTGAAGTCGTTCACCTTTTTGCTTGCACGTCTGGTATAGCGAGCCGCCATCAGGCTGCATTTCATCATGCTCTTTGATCATTGGCGCCACCCGAGGGTACAGAGATCAAACAGCAGATAACAGATAGACACCGCAAGACTATCATACCTCTAAACAAACACATATGGAAGGAGCTGAGATAAAAAATAAAAAGAAACCTGGATGATTTGAGCACTAGTGTGTCTACGTTGTGCTCTTGATGATCATAAAAGTATCAATAAACCAAGAATCAGCCTATTCTTTTATGATATGCACCTATTTTTATGTTAAAAACTAATTCATTAATTCACAAGATTTTCATTCATTCATTCATTTTTTTTTTCGCCACAGAGGAATAAATCATTAACTATTCCAGCATATGCCTTTCAAGCCACAACCCAGTACTGGGAAACACCCATACATTCACACACACTCATACACTACGGCCAATTGAGTTCATCCAGTTCACCTGTACCTGTTGTGTTAAAACCGGAGCACTTAGAGGAAACCCATGCAAACATGGGGAGAAACTCCACACAGAAATGCCAACTAGCCCAGCCGGGACTTGAACCAGCAACCCTCTTGCTGTGAGGCAACAGTGCTAACCATTGAGCCACTGTGCCACCTATTCACTGAATTTTAATATCTCAAATGCTTTAAACTTTTATTTTCTCTTCTTATCATAAAATGCACCTCTTAATGATGTGTTTAACAAGAAATCTAATCAATGTTTACTTATAATTTACATATATATGAGTATATTTATGTAAATTATATTTTATACATATTTTATACATGTAATATTTTATTACGCATATTTTTTTTTATTTGTGAATTACTCATGAAGTTTCTTTCCAATTTAAAACAAAATGTTTGTGATTTAAAGGGTTTTCCCAAACCCAAACAAATTTTATTTTATTTCAAATAAATTTAGGATTCATTAGTATATATAATTAGTATATACAAGTGTATCAATAGTATATAGTATAGGGGACATTTTACTGGAAACGTACATTTTCACTAATAAAAATTGTGACAGGGCCTGACTTAAGCTTGTCGTCTTCAAAAAAATCATACAAAAAAGCATAAAACCCTATAATTCAACGATAGAACGCATCCTTAATCACTGTCAGCTTCTCCTCTGTCAAATGATGCCACTTCCGAGTCATAGCCTTAAACATGTATGCACGCATTTTATGTTTAATTTAATGCAAATGTGACTGGACTGACAGAAACATGGGGACAATTGTAAATTTATTTGTAATATCAGGGTTTCCGCGGGGACTTAAATGTCTTAAATTTTCAAATTAATATTTTAGGCCTTAAAAGGTCTTAAATTGACAGAAATATTGTGTTGTAGGTCTTATAATTTTATAACTCTAATAACTCTAAACAGGTCTTAAATTTTCTCTCTCCAAGTAAAGCTACCCAATCCGCCGAGATCCATCCAATCGCCAACAATCCATCTCCAAAAAATTTTATTGCAAAAAACTACAGATAATTCTCCAAATTAAAATCCCTAAACTAAAAACAGTTACACAATTACTCATGATAATACATGCATAATACATACCTTTACATGATTTTTTATTTATACAAAAACTACGTACAGCAGTAAGAAGGAGTGGACATTGTTTACACAGTTGAAATCAGAATTATTAGCCCCCCTTTGATTTTTTTTTCCTTTTTTAAATATTTCCCAAAATATGTTTAACAGAGCAATTTTCACAGTATGTCTGATAATATTTTTTTCTTCTGGTGAAAGTCTTATTTGTTTTATTTTGGCTAGAATAAAGGCATCTTTTAATAAATAAATAATTCTAATAATTCTGATTTCAACTGTAAATAGACATAAAACTTCTGGTTTTATAACAAAAACACATTAGGCTGAATGGGAGTTATACTCAATCCATTTCTACTGTACCAAAAACCAGCAAATACTGCAAATATTTTTGATTATTCATGTAATTTTCACTGTAATAAATGTACATATAACAAAGTTAAACTTCTCTTTAAACAAAAGCAAACAAGTGTGTTAAAAAAGTGTATACAACTTTAAAATATGTGGCTGCGACATAACTCGGTCACACTTTATTTTGATGGTGCATTTGTTGAATTTACGTTACATTTTAAGCTACACTGCATCTACAGTACATGCCAACTAATTCTCAATAGATTATAAGTAGAGTTAGTAGTGGGATTAGGGTTAGTGTAAATTGACATGTACTTACAAAGTTTCTTATAGTCAGTTAAATGTCTGTTAAAGGAGCAGTATCAACAGATATTAAGCGGACAGTCTACTAATACTCAAATGGACCATCTAAATAAAGTGTTACCAATAACTACATTTGATTTTTGTGGCAAGTAAAAAAAACTATTCCATTGGCCCAACTGGGCCATTATCAGAAATCCCTAGTGTTTAGCCATGTATGTCTTAAATATAATTTATAATGATCTTAAAAGGATATTAAAAGTCTTCAATTTGACTTGGGGAAACCTGCAAAACCCTGATTATTTGTAGTATTTATTAGTAGAATTTATGTATAATTTCATGTTTTTGATTTATTGATGTGAATAATTTGTGTGAAAATAATTTGATGTGAAATATTTTTTTCTAAATAACATTTTTTAGCATAACAAAACTTAAAACTGTAGGTTCAGTTGGGCTGAGTAGAAGGACAGTGACAGGGTTTGTACATTTGTAAAGTGTTTTTAATAAAGAACAAATCTCTGAGAACCAAATAAATGACATATTCCTTTACAGACCAACTCACAGAAATCAACCATCAGTCCATTTTAGACAGTTTTGGGATGAAATACTTTTTATTCATTTCTGTTTTTATTCCAGGGACAGATAATGTACATTTCTGGTAGAATGTCCCATATACTTTATTTAGTATATAGTATAGTATTTAGTCATTAGTATTATTTCATAATATTAATTAGTTTTGTCATCTTTTTGAACTTCTTGGAACTAATTTCTGCTACACAGTTATTGGTTGTTTACTAAACTCTTCCGTTCCCAAACTAAACCCCTACATCAAACCCTTTTGTTGTCAGATCTGAGGCTTTGACTGTTTTTCTCCAGTGATTGATGATCCTGGCCTAAATTTGTGTGTGTGACTTTTAATATGTCTCTGTCATACTACACCGCCCTCTGTTGGTTACTGTTAAATACATTAAGACTGGAACGTGGTTTAGTTCAATATAGGATGTCCTATGTGTTTCTTAAAGTTCCTGGAGGACCACCTACACTACATATTTTGGATGTCTCCTTTGCTGTCACACCCGTTACAAGTCTTTCAGTCTCTGCTAATGAGCTGATGATCTGAGTCTGTTTGTTTAAGAAGATATGGAAAATGTGCAGAGCCTCTAGGAACGTGGTTGAGAAACACAGTACATGAGACAATAAAAAAACACAATGACCACGATGAAGACTAAATATTGTTTCTTCATATATTTGAAGGAAAAAATATTACTCACCATTATCAAAACCGTTCACCTTCAGAACTCAAAGATATTTTTAATGAAATCTGAAATATCTGTGTTCCCATTGAAAATTAATTACCATGGTGCTTCAAAATGTTCATAAAGACATCATAAAATATATTTCTAAAGTTTATTTAATCAAGTCACTTTGGATAAAACCGTCTACTAAATGTAATATAAGTTTAGTCTTCTGGAGATGAGAGGGTGAGTAAAGAAAACTCTTTAAGGTTTGTTCAATTGTACAATGAAAATATTTAATTGAACTTAATTAAGGCATTAATTTGCCTATAACGTTAAACATTAATCAATGAACACAAACAAAAGCTGGACAACACCTGCTTGAAGCACGAGAACAAACCTCATTTTTGCTGAAGCAGTACCACGCGTGTTTCACAAGAATGAACGTCAAAGATTCCCGTCATTACTGTACGTTAAAGATAAATCTGGATTTTTAAAATCTTTTTTTTTTTTTACATATTGAAGTGTCAGAGTACTATACGTATAGCCTATATTGGCGGAATAGACTTGATTGAGTAGACAGAAAATATATTTTATGTAAAGTTTTGTTTGTGTTCTGAAGATGAACGTCTGGGACGACTTTAAGGTGAGTAAATGTTGATAGAATGTTGATTTTCGGTGAACTCTTCAAAGTTTATTTAGTGTGTGGTGACTGCTTTATTTTGAGTCTGAATTGAAACCAGTCTTCAGTTCCTAGAAAGAGCGGGAAAAGGGGTGGACAAGAAAAACATTAGATTAATTCCATCTGTCTTATCTATCTTCCACCACTAGAGAGAGCTGTGGCTTAAAATGAGTAACATGCAAAATAAATATTAACAAAAAAAAATTATAGCGTGTGTGAGAGAGAGATTGGGTGGGAAAGAGATTTTGTTTAAAAAACGTTATACATACTCTGTAGCATCTCATAGCTAGCTGGTTTACCTAGCTTTTAGCTATTATGGATTTATGCTAAATTAATTACCTCCATAAGTCCACATTGACATCAATATCTCATTATGGCATATATTAGCCCTTGTCATTAAGCTTTATAAAGTCCTAAATGCATATTTCTTCAATTCAAAGACTGTCCCAGATTACCCAAACCATGCTGTCCAACATTATCACTCATATTTTCAACACTTTAATACATATATACTTGAACAGATCACAAACACAATTTGACAACAATTGGTAACATTGTCTTAGTCATGACAGGTTTATGTCTTTAACATTAATCTAGTCAGAATCCTGTGTCTCCATTTTTCATGAGAGTTTCTTAATTGACAAGTGCCCTGCCCTCACTCTGTAGAACCCCCTAATGAAGTCCATGCTAAATTTATAATAAAAATCCTATTGACTAAATGTTGTTAGAACAGAAACAAACATACTGAAGCTTAGGTGTTCCAGATTACCAGTGTTGTAAAGTAACAAGTTACAAATACTCAAATAACTGTAATTGAGTAGTTTTTCCTCAGCGATTATAATTTACTTGGTAAGATTTAAAAATGTGTACTTTTACTCGCCCTTGAGTACATTTTTAATGTTGTATGAGTACTTTTTCTCTACTATTTTCCTTCAAACTGCTGTCACAACTTTAATATTTCTTGTCTGTGAGAATTGGCTGAGCAGAAAAATGCTGCACATACATCCTTGCACTACATTTCTGGGCATGTAATAGTACTTTTACTTGACTATAATCTCCCAGATTACTCAAATTCACCCTATACATGATTTTAAATATTTTTGTTTTACTGAATTAAATGATGCATCGCTAACATGATCATCCTACATTGCTAAGCTTCTCATCACTCAAAAAAAAAACAAAAAACTTGGTTTTAAACCATGAGTCAAATATAGCCAAAACCAACAGTTAAAGGTGCAGTATGTAAATTTGACACCCAGTGGTTGAACTAGGTATTACATTCTTGGATCAAAACAAACGCAAGCACAGGCTGCCTGATTGAAGTGCGAGTCTAGTGCTAGCCTAAAGGCTGATCAAAATCTTGTTCTATAAAAGCAATGACATGCGATTGAAAGAATATTTTCCATAATAAAAAGAGTTTTTGTTCTAACCAACACCTCAAATTAATATATTTGAAACATCTTCTATTTCTTGCAGCTGAACAACAGGATAAACTGATATCCTCAGGTTAGGGCTGCATGATTAATCGTATTATTATCATGACTGATATTTGTGGCCCACGATCAATAAATAAATATCATTGCGAGCCTTTATTTTTATTGGAGGAGTTTGCCGATTGTATCAATAGTATCTGGATGCAGCCTTGATGATGCAAGCTGAGATTGCATCACTCAGTGATGCAACGTCAGACTCAATGCACTCAATGGAGCGAATGACGTCACTGTGATGGGTAGGGTTAGCATGAGGTGACTGCGTATAGATTGCAAGTGTTTTTTTTTCCAAGGAATGTGATGCTGATCAGGTAGCCTTTGCTTCTGTTCAGTCCAAACTTCCCAAGGTAAAACAACAAACCTCATTAACCACCTTAAAGGCCATCACAAAGTGGATGTCGTCAGTGGGTAAATGAACTCAGGAGAAATCTGCTTTGCATTGTCTATGCTTTACTAGCATTACTAAAACAGACAACATTTATTTTCACATTTTCAAAGCAGAATATCTGACTACGGCATTGTTTTTCAGATAAACATATTATGGTATTTTTATGCTTTAGAAGAGTCAAAAACTTACATACAGCAACTTTAAGTAAAAAAAAAACATTTCAAATCAATTTAAATATTTATGCGTAAAACAAAACATTTTTTAATGTATTCTGATGCAGTTTTATAGATATGTAAAATATGTAAATTAAAATATGTGCCTTTAAAATAAAATTTCTCAGGAAATAAACCATTTGAAAATTAATTTCACATCTTTTAAAAATTTTGAATGTATGTAGTAACTCATTGTATTGTCCAAAAGCTAATTTCAATGGGCTATGTGCACACACACTTTTAATTTCAGTCAGCCAGCCCCATGGCTTCCAGTGAATTGTCATCCCATACAAAAATTGCTCCATTTAAGATCTGATTTCTTTAAAATGTCTTTAAAATATGTAAATTAATTTTACCCCAGTATTTTCAATAAAGTTTCTGCGCTAGCCTGCTGCTAATGACGAAACCGTCGTTTAAATGGTCTTTCGTCTCTTTTTACGTTTTAACAACCAATTGTATGCTTAAGTCTATTTAACTAAATATATTTGAATTAAATTACAACATTGATGCTGTAAAAACAACCTTGTGAAATCGAAAATAGTCACATTAATCTTTCACCGGAAGTTCATCATTGGCTGAAAAACACTAGCTGTGCACATGTGGGTAGAAACTAAAGCAATCTGATCATGTAGTAGGCTAATGATGAGCTCTGGCCGTCTAGTCTCTGCACATCACTCTAACATCTTTTCCAGCACTTCCGCCCTCCAGTCCATTATAGCATTACTGGAGGAGCAGATGAGAAATAGGAGAGCAGTTTTACAGCAGAAGGCCACCTAATGAAGATAAACAGACCTTCTTCACACTGCTAGTATGTTATTTTGCCAGACGACTCTGCAAGATTCAGAGAGAGATCAATGCCTGCGAGTCGTGGCGGAGGAGATTATGGAGAATGTAGTGCTGTTTTGTAGAAAACCGTTAAGAAAACCGGCCTTCAGCTTGTAATGGAGGTCTGCATGATGCACGGTTGCATTTGCAGAGAGATTAAAGCCATAAACGAGAGCGATGGGAAAGTTAAAACTTTAAAAGTGCATTAGGCGATTTTGTTTGTGTATAGTCTTATGTAAGTTCAGGGGCCCTATCATACACCCGGCGAAATAAGGCGCAAGACGTGTTTGGCGCAATTTGTTGCTATTTTTAGACCAGTGCAACCCTAATTTTCACATTTTGTGCCTCATTGTTTAAATAGCAAATAAATTTGTGCCACTTCTTGGACTTATGGGTGTGCTGGTCTATAAAGGAAGCGTGTTAAGGCGGTTCGTTGGCGGGTTTCTATTTTAAGAAACTGAAAAAGACTGCTCCAGAGTATGCCCGTCAACCCTCCCGTTTTTCCTGAGATTCTCCCGTTTTTTACAGTTCTATCCCGCTATCATCCCGTAAAGGTATTTTCCCGTATTTCACCCGTATTTTCAGTGTTTCTCTGAAGGGAGGCAAGAAACATTAAAGAGCCGAGCCTCCCTATACGCAACCCATACCGCCAAACCACCAGGGGCCGCCCCTTGCTCTTAAATGTGAGTCTGTTCTATGCTTTTGCTTTGTTTAAGCATGAAAACACTTTGAAATAAATATAAAAACAGCGCGATTCCCTTTCTTTTCAATACAGGTGCTGTCACCCCTCCTATGCAATCCTCAAAACAGTCATATAATGGTGCATGACTGTCAGCTGACGCTTTTTATAGTGATGAATAGACGCTGTTTCCCAAACAGATTCTGTACACGCAATTTGAAGCGGAGCGAAAGTCTGGCTTTTGGGTGAGTGTATGAACAGACATATACACATAATTAATAATAATAAAATCTAAAGATGTCAATTTTGGTGTTGTTTTTTTTTTCATACACAACTAATTTTAATGAGCATAAAAAGTTTGGAAAGCAGTCGAATGCCTTCATTATATTGTTAGATGTGTGCATTTTTAAAGTGACACCTGTTATTAAATGTAATAAAACGAAAAAATCTAAATAAATAAGAGATTCGTTCGTTGCTCTTTAATCAGAATGTGTACTGTACGTTATACATTGGAGAAAACGGCTAATGAGATTTAATAGCTTGATTCTATTTAATTATAACCGCTATCATTTTTAATAAGCTGAACTGTCTGCTAATGTATTTGCTTCTGAATATGTGTGTGTGTGTGTGTGTGTGTGTGTGTGTGTGTGTATATATATATATATATATATATATATATATATATATATATATATATATATATATATATATATATATATATATATATATATAACATATTACTGACCATTTAACTGTTTATTTATTAAAGGTTTAGTAGTTTGGGGATTTTTTTAAGGAGGAGGGGGGGGGTCTCTTATTATGGTGGAGATATCCCTTATTTTCACATCCCAATGTTGACAGGTATACACCAGTGACCAAGTAAAAGCTTGTCTAAAGTCCAGTGCAGAATGCTTTAGTTATGTGGCTATGCAGGTTCAATTGCTTAACCATTGCTTACACACAGGATGGACAGCATTACACAAATATCTTAAAATATAAAAAAAATTGAGGATTAAAATGTTACCAAACTATTATTTACTACATAAATATAAAAACAAACTGCCTCCATTACTTCTTCATGCCTTCTTCATGGGACTTTTTTCAGTTTATTCATGACAATTTGCACTTTAATTATAATTTTATTATTAGTAGTAGTATTATTTTTTATATGCATATTTATATTTGTTGTAATAAAATTAAGTTTAGATTTGCTTTGGAGACATATGCGTCGCCATATGGGGCACAGGAATAGGACGTGTGTTTGGATATAGCTCAGTTTTTTACCACATTTCGTTATTATTGTTAATTTATTAATTTGCTGGAAATTTGAACTGAATTTAGAATTAGTTTTGAAACAAATCTTTGTACTTTTACGCATTACTTTACTCCTTTACTTTTATGAATAAGAAAACGTTGTTGTACAAACTCCACTGAAGAAATCCATTAGCCTTTCATTCATTTCTTGTTGGCTTAGTCTCTTTATTAATCCGTGGTCGCCACAGCGGAATGAATCGCCAACTTATCCAGCAAGTTTTTACACAGCGGATGCCCTTCCAGCCGCAACCCATCTCTGGGAAACATCCACACACATTCACACACACTCATACACTACAGACAATTTAGCCTACCCAATTCACCTGTGCCACATGTCTTTGGACTGTGGGGGAAACCGGAGCACCCGGAGAAAACCCATGCGAAGGCAGGGAGAACATGCAAACTCTACACAGAAACACCAACTGAGTCGAGGTTCGAACCAGCAACCCAGCGACCTTGCTGTGAAGCGACAGCACTACCTACTGCGCCACTGCCTCGCCACATCCATTAGCCTATATATTTAATTTAGTTTGTTAAAAAAACAACTCCTCAAACATTTTGCCACTTGCCATATGAACACACACAAAAAGGGGTAACAATTTACAATGAAGTTTCATTAGTTTATGTTTTTTTAACATATTAATAAACAATAAAAACTATTTTTACAGTATTCGTTCATCTTTATTTGTATATGTTAATTCAAATACAGTCTTTCATTGTTAGTTCTTGTTAACTCACAGTGTAATAAAGTTAACAAGAACATTGTTGGATTTTAATATAGAAGTAAATGCTGAACTACTGTACAAATATTGTTCATTCTTAGTTCATATTAATAAAAACATCAACTAACATTAACTAATGTGGTATATGCACACAGACTTTTAATTTCAGTCAGCCAGCCCCAGGGCTTTCGGTTAATTATCATCCTATACAAAATCGCCTTGTTTTAGATGTAATTTCTTAAAATAAAAAAAAAACTGTAATCTACACTGCCTGGCTGAGATACGATATAAAGTAAGTCTCAGACCAAACAAGAAGCACTGCATTAAATTAGATTTTTTTCACACCATGTCTTTAAAATATGGAAAGTAATTTTACCCCAATATTTTGGAATTTCTGCGCTTGCCTGCTACTATCGATGGTGCCTACACTTAAATGCCTTTCATCTATTTTTATAATTTAATAACTAAATGAATGCTTGAGTCTATTTAACTGAATGTATTGTGATTACATTGCTACATCAAACGAACCATATAAAATTGAAAATAGTCTCATTGAGCTTTCACCATTGGCTGAAAAACGCTGTGCATATAGCCCATTGAGCCTTAGTAAAAGTGTGACCAAAAAGGGTTAATCTAATGATCAAATGGTCCTGAAAAAAATCACCCCTGTATTGATTGCAGTCAATATTAATCAAACTATTATATACTTTAAAAAATGATTAGTTGACCTTACTTAAAATAAGCGAGTAAAATTGTTGCTTTTAAAATGATTAGTAGATCTTACTTGAAAAAGTGAGTAAACCCATTGCTCTAAAGTTTTTAAGTAAATGAACTGTGTGCATAATCATAAAATAAATAGTCAAATCAACTTAAATAGAGAGTAAACCCTTTTTGTGACTTTAACTTGGGACTTCACTAAAGTGAAGTCAACTTGACACTTTTAAGGCAATGAGTTTACTCAATTTTGTAAAGTAAATTATCACTTTTTACGGTAATATCAATATAATAAACAAATGAATAAACCCTTATTTCAGGTCCCTCATTTAAAGTAGGTTTCACCTGTTTGACTGACAACTTTAAGTATAGAGAATGTGTCTTATGTCAACATCAGTGAACTGAATCCTCAGTAACATGAACAAGCAAATGAACTAAAAACCAAATAAGCATTGAATCAAAGTGAACTCTTAATCCAGACGCAGCCATCAGCCGTTTCCACCGCCTAGCTACAGTTGTCTTCAGAGATATAAAAGCCCGCAGCGCTGTGATCGTAACTCCATCATTCAAAACAAATGAACACACACGAGAATATACAAGTCTTTCAGAGTTGCTTTTTCTTCTATTGAACAGACACACTCTTCAATTCATTATCCTCAGTCGGCTCTCTCCTAACCTCCTCATGCAGAGTTTGTTTGCCTAAACTTTCTGCATTCATTCTCCTTCACTGAGACTAAGAAACCACAGAGGACAATAAAAGAGAAGGAAGCGATTCTTAGAACCGGATGTTAATGTCACAGACTGCAGTGTGTAATTGGCTTGGCATTTAAATAGAATTTTTAGGTTTCTTGCTGCCAAGAAACTGTTGAAATCAAGTTATGGCACCAAGAAACAATGTGTTTAAGAAGAACACACTGAGCATTCAGCAAAACTATTGCTTAATCTGTATTTATGTTTTATTTAATATGAAAATATCCAAAGACTGAGAAAGAAAACTGGTTATTTGAGATTTTGAGAAACTGTAAATAATATTAGTATCTATTAGCATTTATTCTATCTGAATGGCTGCACAACAAATAATTTATATAACAAAATGCAACTGAGATTAAATTATTCATTCATTCATTTTCTTTTCACCTTAGTCCCTTTATTAATCTGGGGTTGCCACTGCGTAATGAACTGCCAACTTATCCAACACATGTTTTACGCAGTGGATGCCCTTCTAGCCACAGCCCAACACTGGGAAATTACCAACACTACAGCCAATTTAGCTCATTCAATTCACTTATTGCACATGTTTTTGGACTTTGGGGGAAACAGCACCCGGAGGAACATGAAAACAGGGAGAACATGCAAACTCCACAGAGAAGTGCCAATTGGCCCAGCCTGGGCTCAAACCAGCAACTTTCTTGCTGTGAGGCGATTGTGCTACCCCCTGCACCACTGTGACACCCAGATTAAATTATTATCATAAATATGAATTTAGATTTTTTATTACATCTTTAATTTCAGATTTACAAGTATAACAGACAGTATCAGGTATAAACTTTTAAAGCCAATTATTAAAAATAAAAAAACACAGAATAAACACATCAGTGAATTTATTTATTTTACTGCAGAAACCAATAAAATTAATATTAAATATTAAACACATTTTTATGTCAATTCTATGTTCCTTCAGTGTAAATTTTAAACTTTAATATTAAATATACAAATAAAATATAATTCAATGGCTTCGAATAAATTAAAAAAAAAACGGTGCTGAGCAAAAATTTTTAGCAAATAATCACATCCATAAACGTTTTTTTTTTTTTTTGAGAAAAGATGTTTGTGTATTTGAGAAAATGATTATATTTATATATTAAGATATAAATACATATATTTATACTTAATTGTTTTATGTTCAATTCACTTAAATTTGTAAAAACTTATGTTAACTTAATTCCTTCATGTTGTCCCAACACAATTTTTTTGTTGTCTGATTGTGTAGATCCCAGCATTTTTTTAACGGATGAACTCAATTTAATTGAGGGCAGGATTTTCATCAAATCAATTTGTTTAGCACCAAAAACAAAAAACTAAAAAAAAAAAAGATTTACACAATTAAATGCAATTGAGTTGGTCCAACATGATTTATTCAAATAATTATATATGTATGTAATACAAATTATAAATACATTTATTTATTTATGTAAAAATGTTTTGTATAGTTTTGTTTTTAATTTAACATGGTGGCTCTGTGCACTGTCGCCTCAAAGCAAGATGGTCGCTGGTTTGAGTCCCGGTTGGGCCAGTTGGCATTTCTGTGTAGAGTTTGCATGTTCTCCCCATGTTCTCGTGGGTTTCCTCTGGGTGCTCCTGTTTCCACCACAGTCCAAAGACATGCACTATAGATGAATTGAATGAGCTAAATTGTCAGTAGTAGTGTATGTGTGTGACTGAGTGTGTATGGATGTTTCCCAGTAATGGGTTGCAGCTGGAAGGGCATCCGCTGCGTAAAAAAAATCAGATGCTGGATAAGTTGGCGGTTCATTCCGTTGTGGCGACTATAATAAATAATAAAGAATAATAAAGACACTAAGCCGAAAAGAAAATGAATGAATGAATAAACTCAAAAATGTCCTGCAGCTGGTTGCATTAAAGTTTTAAGTTTAGTCAACTTTTTTTACAGTGTGTGAGTGTGATATAAAACACACATATTTCATGTCAAAACTAACTTTTATTTTATATGTGATTAATTCTGATTAATTTTTGCCCAGCACTATTCAAAAAATCTTTATTTTCAATAATTAGCTTCTATTTATGGGGGTTAAATCTGTTAAAGTTAAATCTGACTTTTATGCCAGATTTTTATTGCATTTGAATAATTTTATTGCAGATTATTTAAATACTTTTATTCTCTCTCTCTCTCTCTCTCTCTCTCTCTCTCTCTCTCTCTCTTTTTTGTTAAATATAAACAAATGGTCGGTATTGTCAATATTTTAAATGATGATAGTCAGTCTAAAGATTTGTTATATACTACATTTTTATCCAGATGTTTCTTTCTTTTCTTTTTTTATACATAGATGGATTTGCTCCTCAGTATTAAAATTAAACCATGCTGAACTGAACTAAACTGAACTTCAACACTGAAAACTGGACTGACGCAGTTTTAATGTATTAGAACTTCTATGTTAAGCTGCTATGACACAATCTACATTGTAAAGTGCCATAGAAATAAAGATGAATTGAACTGAATTGCACTGGCATGAGGAAAACTGTGGATGTCAGCAGAGACTCATTAAAGCTGCTCTACGAACAGAACAAAAGCTGCCTGAAAACCTTAGATACATTTAAAAGTGCTATTAGCTACTGTGATCTGTTTTAACATGCATATCATTTATTCAAACCATTTGCCCCAATTTTTTTTTTTTGTTGAAAATAATTAGGCCATTTATATTCAAATATTTTCAGGGCACAACCATTTTTTTTTGTTTCGCAAATGAAACTAACCAACATCTGTTGGGTATACAACATAACCAAGCCGTATGTCCAAGGAAAAATAGACTTGTTCCCACCCCAGATGCCAAGCAGAACATACAGAAAGACAAAAATCAATGAGCTTAAATGCATCTATTGATTTTTCAACACAGTGATATTGACATATGCTTAATGTTGGATTGAGTCTGCAGAGACTGATTCCTTGCACTCTGTATAGTCATGTTTAACTAAACCAAATGTTTAACTTCTAGTTTAGCGACTACTACTAATGTCGCATTAATGAATAACTTCAACATGATTTCAAGTCAGAGAAATCCACGGACTGATGAAGGTTGTTTAAAAAAAGCTTGACCTTCAAGAAAAAGCAAAGCGATGTTAAAAATAGAATGAAAGTGTTTTTACTATTAAAACTCATTTATGCATTTAAATATGCCCCAATGTACTTAGCTAACGGGATAGTTTGTTCAAAAATTAACATTTGATGTTAATTTACTCACCCTCAGGCCATCCGAGATGTAGGTGACTTTTTTCTTCAGTAGAGCACTAAAGAAGTTCTTGGTGATTCAGAAAATGCAAGTAAATATCTACCAAAACTTTGACAGGCAAAAATTAAATATATAGGCAAATCAAAATTAATAAAATGTGACTCCACACTGAAAAAACAAAACCATAACATTTCTGCTAAACAAAAAATAGTAGCTTTAGCTTTAGATTTATTTAACTGTTAAAAATATTGAAAAAGTTCTATATTTAACTATTAATTATTGCATTTTGTAATGTTAAAAAGTTGTCTTAAACTAATGTTTTGAAGTACTAACAACTTAAAAATAGCATACTAATACAGTGGGGAAAATAAGTATTCAACACATCACTATTTTTCTCAAAAAAACATTTCTGAAGGTGCTGTTGACTAAAAATGTTCACCAGATGTTGGTAACAACCAAAGAAATGCAAACATGAAAATAAATCAAATTAGTTTACAAATAAAGTTATGTGTAAAACAAAATGACACAGGAAAAAAGTATTGAACACATGAAGAAAGGGAGGTGTTGAAAGACAGTGAAAGCCCAGACAGCAGCTGAAATCTCTTAGTAGTTCTTCTCTGCCCTTCATCATTGTAAATTTTAAGTACTTCAGAAACCAGAGTGGACCTTTCAGAAAGACAATGATCCAAAACACAACCAAGGAAACTCTCAAACGATTCAGAGAAAAAAAATCAAGCTGTAGAATGGCCCAGCCAATCACCTGACTTGAATCCAATAGAAAATACAAAATAAATATCAGATTTGATAGATGAGACTCACGGAACCATCAAGAATTTTACAAACTGTTGAAGTCTCTATCTTCAGGCTGCATTCAGACAACTAAACATGATAACACATTAAATGAAAGCAGTACAATGAAATCTATTTATCAACATTACACTAACTGACAAAAGTCCTGCCGCCTATCCAAGTTTTAGGAACAACAATCATTAACTTGACTTCTAGCTAATCATTTGTTATCAGAAGTAGCTTATATGCAGGGCAAAAACCTGTAGATTACACTTATTTACCAAAATAAAATATGATCATGTCTTGATTCTTAATTATTTAATTATGACAATAAGGTCTGACTTTGCTTAGACTAAAGTATTGTCACTTAACAGAAATAATGTACAGTAAAGAATATAAAGTCATGGTGCAGTGGAAAAAGAGTTAATATTGTGTCTGACTTCCATGAGCTTGGACGTCTGCATCCATACATCTCTGCAATGACTCAAATCACTTATATATAAACTCAATTGTTATGGCAAAAAAGAGTTCCTGCAGGACTCCCAGAGTTTATCAAGATTTTTTTTTGTTAATCTTCAATGCCTCCTCCTTCATTTTACCCATGACATGCTCATTAATGTTAATTTCTGTTGACTGGGCAGGCCAATCCTGGAGCACCTTCACCTTCTTTTGCTTTCAGGAACTTTGATGTGGAGGCTTAAGTATGAGAATGAGCGCTATCCTGCTGAAGAATTTGCCCTCTCCTGTGGTTTGTAATGTAATGGGCAGCCCAAATGTCTTGATACCTCAGGCTGTTGATGTTGCCATCTATTCTGCAGGTCTCTCGCATGCCCCCATAGTCAATGTAACCCCAAACCATGACTTTTCCTTCACCAAACTTCACTGATTTCTGTGAGAATCTTGGGTCCATGCAAATTCCATTATGTCTTCAAGTGTATATGTCATGATTGGGATGCAGTTCAACAAAGGATTCATTGGAAAAATCTACCTTCTGACACTTTTCCAAATGATCAACTAGATTAAAGAAACTTACTGCTAAACAGGTTACAGATTTTTACTGTAGTACTTTTACAGTGCAGACAATATACATTGAGGCCTGATGAAGCAAGACTATTGGTCTGTACAACATTATTACCTTCTTCAATCCACAGCAAACAGTCCTCAGCATGATATTTCAGCCAGAAATGTACTACTAATTTTCTAAGAAGATCTGACATTTTCTATTACTGTGGCTGTGCGAGATTCAGAGCGGTTTCTGCATGCTGCGCTACACAAAACTTAAAAAAAAGCCTGCATAAGATCTGCACTGCATGTGGTTTTTGAAAAAGTGTGTTTCCAGGCATGCAAAACCTGGAATTACATTGTAGAGAGATCAAGTTTAAGCAGGGATACAGGAGAACATGAGAAAATCTGATCAAGGCAGAGAATTCACTTTGTAAATTTCAGATAGCCATCCTGTGGTACGGTAACATAATGGTAAGCTTTCTAGATATGCTATTCTTATTTAATGAACCGTGTTTTGACTGATTGTGATGAGCATGAGGTAAGCATTTGTTTAAATGTTCACCTAAACTAAAAGGATTCTCTCCACACCCGCTGTATTAAAAATAAAGACATGCAGTGCTTTAGTATTTTCCAGGATACTTATTGGAAGATTGTAGCTGCTGTTTGTTGACAAAAGTCATTCAGATTTTATAAAGACAACAGAGATGCACTGAAAGGTTAATACTGAAGATGAGATGTTTACCCATTTTCCCTATGAATACAGATTAAAAACATTACATTTTTACTGGATCCTCTTTGTTAAAATCCTTTCAGTGCTGCAGAGAAGCTGCAGTTTACCCACGGATTTACTGTGCAGTATGTGTTCACATTGTGTCCAAAAGTAGGCGTTAATAGCTGCCATAACAAATATAGACAAAAGCAAAGCATGGAGATATAGGGTGGCCATCTGTTTGGGTTCGACAGTCTGGTTTTGAAATATTAGCACTGTTATATAGCCAGTGGTATATGAATAATTAAATTCAGTGCTTCGTTTATATTAATATTAAGCAAAGTTTTTGACACATTATTAAGAATATAGACTATTTTATTCCTACAGTAACAAGACATTGATGTTTGTTTGTGAATTATTCTGTGTTCTTGGACAAACTGACAATGATCCATTGATAAGCCACTTTGAATGAATCAACAGAAGACATCTTCCCCCCATTATTTCAAATATTCTATATGGATCTTATACAGTTCAAGTCAGAGTTATAAACCCCCCTAAATTATTAGCCCCCCTGTTTTTTGTTTTTTGCTTTTTTTGCCCAATTTCTGTTTAACGGAGAGAAGATTTTTTCAACACATTTCTAAACATGTAAGTTTTAATAACTCATTTCTAATAACTGATTTATTTTATCTTTGTCATGATGACAGTAAATAATACTTAACTAGATATTTTTCAAGACACTTCTATACAGCTTAAAGTGACATTTAAAGGCTTAACTAGTTTAATTAGGGTAACTAGGCAGGTTAGGGTAATTAGGCAAGTTATTGTATAATGGTTTGTTCTGTAAACCATCAAAACAAAATATAGCTTAAAGAGGCTAATAATTTTAACCTTACAATGGTTTTTATTCATTCATTCATTCATTTTCTTGTCGGCTTAGTCCCTTTATTAATCCGGGGTCGCCACAGCAGAATGAATTGCCAACTTATCCAGCAAGTTATTACGTAGCGGATGCCCTTCCAGCCGCAACCCATCCCTGGGAAACATCCACACACACATTCACACACACACACTCATACACTACGGACAATTTAGCCTACCTAATTGACCTGTACCGCATGTCTTTGGACTGTGGGGGAAACCAGAGCACCTGGAGGAAACCCACGCGAAGGCAGGGAGAACATGCAAACTCCACACAGAAACGCCAACGAGGTTCGAACCAGCAACCCAGCGGCCTTCTTGCTGTGAGGCAACAGCACTACCTACTGCGCCACTGCCTCGCCTACAATTGTTTTTAAAAAATCTAAAACTTCTTTTATTCTAGCCGAAATGAAACAAATAAGACTTTCTCCAGAAGAAGTCATACTGTCAACATTTTCTTGCTCTGTTAAACATCATTTGGGAAATATAAAAAAAGAAGAAAAAAATCAAAGGGGGGCTAATAATTCTCACTTCAACTGTATATCCTTCTATATTCAATTCATAATGTTATTGATGCAGTTGTTATAGTGCATGCATTCATGCATGGCATCTCTTTGCAATTCAGAGCGTGTATACAGAGGTGGACTAAGTGATTTGGGGGCCCTAAGCAATTCCAGGTTTGGGCCCACATTAAATCTCAAAACATTCTCTTTCTCTAGACATATATATTTTTTCTCTGTATATTTGTTTTTGTTTGTTTTGTAAATAAACTGCTAATATTTAAACTAACAATTTAAAATGTTAAAAATATATTTTAAGTGTAACCTTTATCTTCTTAATGTAAAAATTTAATTCAATAAATTCACAAATAAAAAAAACAGGTTCACAAACTAACGATTTGTACAGTTAATAAGCCAAATGTGTGATTAGATGTTAATATTTGCATGTGCAGTAGGCTACGTAAGGAACGTTCTACTATTCATGAGGGCCCCCAGTTTTAAAAAGAAGTAATAACATTAAAATGTTTGGTTGCAAACAGATTTTACAACATATGACAGAAAATTTTGAAATGAGCTTTATGGTTAATTTAGATTAATAGATTATTAATGATCAATTTTTGGCATGGGTCGAGGCCCCTAATTTACTAGGGCCCTAAGCGGCTGCTTACCTCGCTTATTGATTAAGTCCATCCCTGCATGTCCATCTAAACTCCAGATGATACAATTTTTTTACTGCTACCTCTACAGTGCAAATATGCTGAAACCGATTATATTTAGTTGGTTAAGACCCTATATCAGGCGATGCGGTGGTTCAAGCTTCAGCTGGGTCAGCTGGCATTACTGTGTGGAGTTTGTTTGTTTTCCCTGCATTGGATTTCCTCCTGGTGCTCCTGTTTTCCCCAAAGTCCAAAGACATGCGGTACACGTGAATTGGGTAGGGTAAATTTTCCATAGTGTATGAGAGTGAATGAGTGTGTATGGGCATCCGCTGTGTAAAATAAGTGCTGGATAAATTGGCAGTTCATTCTGCTGTGGCGACCCCAGATTAATAAAGGGACTAATCCGAAAAGAAAATGAATGAATGACTGAATGAATGACCCATATATATTTTTATAAAATGCTAATGAACTCCCTGTTGTTATCCAAGAAGTTGGTTACTTTTTTAATATAACATTAATGTGATTGTTCACCTAAAAAATAAAATTCTATGATTAATTACCTTTAATTTGTTTCAAACTATTGTCTTTCTGTTGAAAATAAAAATTGACATGCTACTGTCTAAAAGAATGCTGATTTTTTTTCTACCAAGTCAATGTTTGATGTTTCCAACATTCTTCAAAATATTTTCTTTTGTGCTAAAAAGAAAAAAAAACAAGAAACTTTGAATGTATTTGCAACACTTGAGGGAGAGTAGTCTACATTTCCATTTCTGATGTGAACTATCCATTTAATGCATAACATATCCGACGGAACAACATGGAGGTGATTAAATAAACTTGTTTGTTTGTTTTGATGCGTTAATCACGCCATATAATGTGATATACATCGTCATGTCAAATCCATCTCTTGACATCCGCATAAAAATATCGCTTGCGTAGTGGCCTGTGCAAAGGAGGCAGCACAGGGAGTTTTTTTTACGCAAAATTCATTTATTTCATTGGTCCTTCACGGTACAGCGCCACGAATGTTCTTTATACCGATTGGCCCAAACGACTGTCCATAACCGGAGTCCAAACACAGCATTGGCCCATCTCCCGTCATCGTTTTTCCGTTTGTGTTTGTCAACGTTCCAGGCTCTGCACGATCTGATTGGCTGCTGTCAGTGGTTTGAAGGCAGCTTATTGGCTGAAGCCGTCGCGCGGACGACCCGCCTTGTTCTACCTGTCCCGCTATGAGAGGCTGAAGGCTCTTCCTGCTGTTAGGAGCAGATCCGCCCTGTCTCCCCCCCCCAACCACTGCCCGTGGATCTCGTGTGCTGTGCTGCTGAGTGGTACAAGCCGGTTAGCATGCCACTCAAACGCGGATTCTGCTGCAAATAAATCCCGATCGTGATCACGCAACGCCGTATATCTGCAATTGGAGCGAAGGCCTGGTTGCGCAGAAATATTGGCGCCGCGGAGGGAGCGGGTTGGTGGATAGAGGGGTGCGTGGCGGTGGGAAGTGCTTTCCTAACCAAATCCTCCAGAACATGGCGGAGCACCACACCGCCTCCGACTGCAAGCACAAAGCGAGCTCCAACGCCGGAGGTTCGGTCTCCGGGAACGGACGACCCAACTCCCCGGCTGGATGCAGCGGAGGAGGCCTTTCCGGAGGACTGACGCAGCCGGCGGGATGGCAGTCTTTGCTGTCGTTCACCATTCTCTTTCTGGCCTGGCTGGCAGGGTTCAGCTCGCGACTTTTCGCAGTTATTCGCTTCGAGAGCATCATTCACGAGTTTGACCCTTGGTGAGTATCAAGGCGGGCGGGTTGTGGCGCATTTATCAGCTGACGTTTGCGTGTGTAATGCGCGGTTTTTCTCGCCGTCAATGAACTGTCAGTGCGGGCTGCACAAAGCCTCCGCGATCCTTCTTTCATCCGACTGTAATTGTTTCAGGAAGCGTTTAGTGTCTTGCTTTGCGTCCATGCTTGACAATTTTGACACGTAACCGCATGGCAGCTGCCCTCCATCTTCTTTTTTTTTTTAAATATATAATTCTCCATAAACGAAATTGTGATAGTTGTTACGATATAGTAATGTGCTGTTTTATTACAAAATGATTATCTTCTGAGATCTAATGCAAGGTTTCCTGAAAATCCAAAATGAAGCAAATGATCAGAAAATTCAAACTTTTGAGTGTTATTTCTTATATTATGCTGCTTTTTAAAATCCTTTATTTCTTAAGATGTGCTGTAATGCATTGTTGTTACTGTTTCTTATCATTAAATTCAAATGTAACTAAGCTAATATAATATAATAGTCCTAGTAACTATTCACCATTACAAATTCATGACTTGTTACTGGTCTACTAGTCACGAGTACAATGGCTTGTAAGTGGGATACACACAAGATCTAGTGTGTAGTCAATTAGTTCTGGTAAACCTGGAAGAGGAAATAACTGTTTGAGTAGCCGCAGTTATATTACAAGTAAGTACTTGTTTAGTAAGTGTTAAAACTATCACTAGTCAGGATTGATGTCTTTAACATATCCAGTGATAAATTTGCTGTAACTGTACAATAGTGGCTTTTTACTATGAGTCTCTATTGGATCACACATTTAATGTAGATTTCTATTTGTTTATATTGCTTATTGTTAGAAACTAAATCAATTTATCACTAATATATATTCTTTAAGTACTCCTTTAGCTGCTAGTTACTTGAAGTTCAAGTGGTAGTGTCTACAGTTACTTATGACTAAGGCCAGACATAATCTGTGGACATTTCTCTTTCTGCTGAGAATTTTGTAAAAAAAAAAAAAACTGGCTTTGTGTGGAATCATCATAACTAAAAACTTAATATATAAAATAAAAATACATTTTTACATTTTATTTAATGTTTACAATGCCAATCCAATTAGATCCACTTAATAAATAATATTTGATAAATATTTAATAATATTAATACTTGATAAACAGCAAGTCTATATATATATATATATATATATAATATTTCTACTTAAAGACAACATATTACTTAACAAATTGTGTAAGTAAATAAGAGCATTTTATTATTATTATTATTATTATTATATCACAATAATAAATGGGAAATGAATTAAAAAATTGAATAATTATACATTTACACAAGTAAATACTCGTAGATGGACTAAAAATCGTCCTTGTTGGCCGATTATGACAAATTTAGTTGCTTTTAACAAGAAGTACTTCCTATGATGATTAGTAAGTGGTAATAGACATCAATGCAGTATTATTTAGAAATGATAGTTGATGCTAGGGCTGCACAATGTATTGTTTATTGCAATGTGCGGATCTGCAATAGTCACGTCGCAAGGTATGCAATGTTAAGTCTGAATTAGTTTGCTGGGCAATAGTTGACCAGGAGCATGAATTGTATTAATTTACTGCATTTATATTGAATGTATACGCTTTATGCAACAACAAAAAAATAATTGTGTATTGTTTCCAGTCCAAGTTATTAACAAAATAATTTTAAAATCAAATTACATTACATCTAATATACATTGTATTTTATTAACAATATGTAATTTTACCTATCCCACTAACATATAATTTATTTTGTTTTAAAGCAAAACTCTTCATTTTGACTTAATTTTTCTGAAACAAAACAATATTTTTACTTGATCTAAGAATTTATTGATAGTTGGACCAGAAATAAGACGAATTGTCTCATTGCGATTTATTCAATTTCTATAGCTGAACTCTAATGGACTCTTCGAAAACCGTCAAATAATGCTATCCAATCTATCTTGTAAAACTCTATTTATATCGCAATATTTATCGCAGAAAAATAATATATGGTATGATCACATTTTTCCAATATCATGCAGCCCTTGTTAATACCTTAATACATCACCATAGTGTCCGAATGTTTTGTTATGAAGGGCAAAATACCAAACCTGATTTCGAGTCGTGGGCCAAAGGTAAATGTGTCAAGCTGTATAATAAGGTCGCCATGGGTAATTTATTTTAAAATTAATAAAAAAAAACATGACTTTAATCCGATTAAGTAATGCATTATATATTCCTTGAACACTTTATAATTAACCTAAATTAATGAAGACATAAGAATTCCATTTCTAACACAATGAAGTTTAATGCTAAATATACTAGTCAAGCAGCACCTGCCTTTGACTTGATTTGCTCACTAAGGACTTTTGAGTTGTGGTGTATCCGTTGAGCAACTGGATATTTATTAAATATTAATAATAATAATTTACAACATATAATTGAAACCTTTAATCAAATTATTTTTTTCTAGCTTAAAATAAAACAATGTTTATTAAAGCTATTAACCCTCACTCTCTTCTCTGTTTGCATGGTGGGCTAAATTAAAGGTTACCATGGGCCAACCTTGGCCTGTGGCCCCTAGTTTGGGCAACTCTGCTCTAGTGTGAAATTTGCATTAACCTGCATCAACAGAATAGTTATTTTGCACTATATAAATAATGAGTAAAACAAATAAGTTTTATTATCTAATGAGTATTGATGAATGTTAAAAATGAACAAAGGAATTACTTGCAGTTGGATCACAGATTCTTAATATGAATCGCTGTTTGTCATTGTTAATTGCTAGCAATCCATTAATGATTAAAAGCCGACTAACATCATTAATTTAAGTTTGAATTCAGTTATTGGCTGTTATTATGATGGTGGTGTACACTAAAAGTGGATATCTGTAGCAGGAACTAAAACAGGAACTTGTAAATATTTAAATAGTAATTGCTTCTTATTAGTAAATGGTAAAACTTGAATTGGCAGGAGTTTACAATAGTTGCCGCAGCACTACATAAATATAATGGAACAGTCATTAAAAAGAAATCTTTGTAAACAAAACCATAATAATCAAGTTTTAAGACGACTTGCTGTACTGTAACATCATGTCCTGGTACGTTTAATGTTTGCCGTTGGGGATTATTCATTAAAAAGAGAAAAAAAATCTCTGTTTCATAACACTGTCAGATTTGCCGATAAGTGTAATACTCTTGATCCACCGAGCTGTCACATTCAAGCTTTTAACTTCTGCTTTAGGACTAATGGTGTATTTTTAGCGCTAAAATGTTTAATCCATTCATGAATCATAAGGTTTGAGTTAAACCCCTTGTGCGGTAATTACATCCAATCGAGACTCAAAAGCATTTACTTCCCTTTCTTCAACATTTAGCTTCGCTGTCTAGTGTTTCCTTATGTGCTCCGTTAAGAGCAGCAGTCGCACCTGTTTATGACACTGTTATATAAAGTCTCAAGGTGGTAAATGAGAGTGGATTAATTTAGGTCAAATTCATAATCAGGAACTTTATGGTCACGCATCTCCTCATGTCAGACTCCTTAAACACAGTAATTGTATAAGCAGGTGTGATTTGCATTTCAGCAGTTTTGCTGCAAGAGAATAACAGCAGGAACATCCTTTCACAGTATGGTCCCAATTTTCAGATTTACAATAATAACGGCTGATATTGAGGGTCATGGTGCTCTGCATTCATTAGTCTGAACGGGAGATCAAACAGTGTTATCTGTGTGCTTAAACAAACCCTTAACCTGCCTCCTAGGCTAAAATTAA
This sequence comes from Danio rerio, assembly GCF_052040795.2. NCBI lineage: Eukaryota > Metazoa > Chordata > Actinopteri > Cypriniformes > Danionidae > Danio > Danio rerio. The sequence goes on along the minus strand of NC_141036.1, from coordinate 45,144,431 downwards.
TGACATTCAGTGGAAGTACGTCTTCATGCAAACCAGGAGACATACTATAAGGTTATGGGTTGTTTGCACTTGCCGTCATGATTTTCTTTCAGTGCTGTAAATCTGAATTTTGTTTTAGTAGCAATTCAATGAATTTTCCTAACTGAAACGGTGTCGCCCAAATACTTTAAAGCCAGAATATTTGATGTGTTTTTGAGTGTTTCTGTGGTGATGCATTTGACTGTGGTGGTGTCTGTGGCTTTCACACAATGTGGATAAGTAGCAACTACAGGTAAGCCTGTCAGCTGTGTGGGCACACTTAACTGTGACCACAAATACTTCTAGAATAGAAATGTCAAATTTGTTTGGCTGAAATATTGAAAGTTGGCATGTTCACAGTGAACTGTTCTGCAAATGGTTTAGTCACTTGGAACAACATCAGAAAAAAAGTTTACCCTGAAGCAATTACAGAACTTCAGTTGTTTTTATTGTTGTTGTTTTTTTTGGCCAAATGAAATCTTTCTGTGTTTCTGTAATAGCTTTTTCAGTGCATCACTTGTGTTTAGAAAGTTTGTAGAAGGAAGTGTTGTCAAAAATGTGTATATCGATTAGGCATGGGATGATTACTGTTTTTTTAAAGTATACTGTGGTTTGGAAAAGGCAAGGTTTTAAAACTGCCAAAATGTTATGCTATACTGTTTCTCAGGTATGTGTACAATTTATTTTATTTACGTTTTATTATTTTATTTAATTTTTTTTTAGATTAAATTTTTTTTACCCAGCTGTTTAAAAATAATATATTTTAGAGCAGTAATTACAATATCTTCAAACAGTGATTTTTTTTTTTTTATCAAAAGTTATCATACCATCAGACTCTTATAGCCATCCATGCCTTATATCGATACTGATATATTTTAAATGATGCTTTTGGTTAGTGTCTATCAATACTGTTTGGTGCTTTCACACTCTCTTCTCACCAGAAGGGAATGAGATGAGGTTACAATGTTGATGTATTTTCTCCACACAGCATCAAAAATTGTATTGAATAATATAAATATTATTAGAAATTCCAGTATCGTGTTCGTTGGTGTTGTCATGATTCAGATATTCGGTATCAATTGGTAATAAAATTTGAAAAAAGTCCATTTCCAACTAACGTTTAAGAGCTGTTGAGTATGTTCACCAGTATCGTGACTAGGCATGGGCCAGTAAATGATTCTGACGATATGCTAACCTTTGATAAAAATATCACTATTGAATGGTACCGTGATAACTGCTCTAAAATATATTCTTAATAAATGACTGGGTAAAAAAAACAAACACGTTTCCCCTTTAAACACAAAATAATTTATTTTGAGAAACTTTTAAAATATTTTGGAGCAGTAAACTTGTCAGGCTGAATAATTCAAATGAATCATTGACTTCTGCTGCCTTCATTTGTTTCAAAAACACAGATTTCATTACAATTTTTGTAAATCTTTTCTGCTGGAGAGACTGTTGTCCTAAAAAAACATAAAACATAAAAAAAAAGAAAAAATCTTGACTTCTCCAAACTGTGGTATACTTTTAAAACGGATATCATCCCATGCCTAATTGGGACAACAGTAGTATTCGGACAACACTAGTACAAACACACAATTTCTGATTTTATAAAATTAGAAGGATAAGGATTTTAGTTCGGTATTCCAATAGTAAACATGCTAGGATTGAAAATTGTATTTATTATTATTATTATTATTATTATAACTATTTGATCAATTCAATGCAAATGGATAAGCGTTCTGGTCGTTTGCATTTTATTTCGTATTACACTGATTTGTGTTTGATACTATTGAGTTTGATCCATATTCTGAACAACACTGATCTAGCAACATCTAATCTGACCGGATTGATGCAACTTCCTGTAGTGCAGACTCATGATTGATTGGTTTTCAAGGAGCCTGGGTGATGAAATGAATGCTTTTGGCTTGAGATGTTAACTAGGCCTGTCAAGATTATGAATTTAGAGCTGGCAATTAATTGTTATATGTATTACTTGGAAATCGTTAAATGAGCACATTATTTTCTTTAATGAAAGTATCCACTTTCATTAGGTTCCACCTAAATTTAAAATTGGAAATGCACACTGTGCGCTTATCATGGTTATCTAATAAAATGAGGAGTAAATCAAATGCATACAATTAGACGATTGAGCAATACATGTATAAAGCTTAATCTGCACTATATTTTACTGAACAGAGTTTGTGAATTCATATGATAGATTTAATATTTAGTTTTGATTGAGGATCTTGCTGGCATATTAACTTGATATCCATGAGCAGAACCGATTCTACTTTGTAGTCTGTTACTGTGGCCTATTAACGCACAACAATCTGTGCCTGGTTACTTTATGTGTTGGCGAGACAGCATATTTGTGTAGGATGTCAGTGGCCTAAATCAGTTGGAAGCTGCAGTCCAGTAGGAACGCCTACTAGCAAACAACAGCACAGAGACTTGACAACCTCCGGCTGTTTAATATCTAAAAGTGTGAACACCTCTTAAAGCTGCACATAGCCATCGATATGCATGTTCAAAAACTGGCTCTCGTTAGCACCGGGTTGAGTTGGCTATCTGGAGTGGAGACTAAAATGGACTGCACCACTTGCATGAGTAGATTTAATTAGCAAAACGGGGCATTGCTGTTTGCTAATGGCTTTTCTGAATTTTATTGGGATAGTTTTCTAAACCATTTACATATAATGGCTCAGCCAACCGTGCCTGTGTCATTAGCCCATTTCCATTCTGCACATTCATAAAACACAAGCACATCCCTTGAAATGGCGTCATTTATTCAGCATGATGCTACTTTGTTCCTTGTGATGCTGTTGCTCACTAAAGCTGAATATAGTGTTTTTTTTTTGTTTAAAGGTTTATTTCTTGTCCTTGCTTGTTTGAGTAACTTAAAAATGAAAATGGTCATTTACTCAACTTTGACTTGTTCTACCAGTTAGGGAACAAATTTTGAAAAAAAAAAAGATTGTTGGTGTGGGAAAATATCCATTTACTTGCATAGTATTTTTATGTAGAGCATCTGCTTTTTTGTAGCATGGTTCAAAAGAGTTTTTTGTTGTTGTTCAACAGAAGAAAATCTCAAACTTTGGAACCGCTTGAATAGTAAGAAAAGTTATTAAGTTATTAGTTATGTTACAAAGTTAGTTATGTTAGTTACAAAAGTGTGAGTTAGTAGTACCAGCCCACATTTTGAGCAAAAAATAATCTAAGGCCACGTCCACACTGTGTTTTCATTTAAATCATTTCGAGGCCATTTTTAGTTAACAAAATGATTCTGGCTAAAATGACAATTACAATTTTTTTTTTTATTTTGCTTAAGATCACAATTTTCTCACGATTCTATAGATTAATATGAGTAGGCTATTAATATTGTTAATCTCAAACATAGTCACCTTGGAATTTTAAGGTTCTATCTGCGTTCTGAATGATTTTGAGATGTTGAGCTTCAAAGTTTTTGCAATCCATATAGCAAACAGTATGTGTAACATTTTTTATTTGTTTTAAATAAAAATTCCTAATGTAAACAACTTATAAAAACATCTCAAAGTACACAAGTTGTCATTTAATAAGAATATGTGAATAACTCAATTTTGACAAATGTCAGATAGAACCTTATAATTCTAAGTTAACTATATAGTAAAACAACAATAATATTAGGCCTGTGTAGATCAACTGTTTGTTAAAATGCTAAATTTTGTATAGACTTGGAATGGTTGATTTAAACAGACTTCAAACATGTCCTGTTTGTTTGTTCACAGTGAAGTTATGCCAACAGAATATTACCTTTCATAATTCTAAAGTTGAGTTATTGTAACATACTTTCAAACTGTCATTGACAACATTATTGTTAGACCATTTTTTTTTCCACTGGTAAAATCAATTTTAAATTTAAATGACCAGAGTCCCTCATGCATTAGCCCATTTTCAAGATTATATAAGCTAGAAATGTTGTACTGACAGTGTAAAACATTTATTTTAATGCACAACACTGTTCGCTATGAAACAAACCAAAAAAAAAAAAACATATCAAATGCTTGCCATAATCATAACACTAAAATGCGATAATTTAAATGATGTGCGCAGTCCAAAGTGGATACAATTGAAAACAATGCCACTTTTGGCACCATTTTTGATGCCATTTTGCAGTGTTGACTGAAAATTAAGCTTTTGGGGGAAAAAAAAAGACTTCTTTTAGTCATGTCATGCAGTCATGTGACTGACCAATTCCGCTAACATGGACTACATTTTAAAGCAAATATTTTGGATGTCCTTTTTGACGGCTTAATTCAAGATTAATTTCACTTTGTGAAGTTTTACAAAGTAATTTCAAGAGGAGCACGTGATATGATTGATCGCAGCTGGTCTCTCATCTACAACCATTAGTTAGCCAATCAGATGAATCCAAACTCACTATAAGTAGCCTGAGTAAAAACTAATCTCTTGTTTTCGTTTATCTTCGTGCTCATTGACCAGGCAGAAGCCCTGGGCTCAATTATCTCCGAGCTCAGAGTTCTCTCCTGGGACAGCATGCCAAACCTGCTATTATTATCAAAGAATATCTACGTGTGAACACCTAAACTACATTCTCCATATTGCCTCTTTTCAGAGGACAAAGGTTATTTTCTAGGAGCTATTGTTTTATTGCGGAAGCAGACCACAGTTTAAAAGAGACGTAAATTGAAAACAGCATGCAGATATGACAGGTAAAAGCGTATTACGTCTGTAGTCATGCACAGTACTAAACGACAGCGTTCTCAGACGTTTTCGTGTGGTAGACCGAAAGAATTGAAAACTATAATGTGGACATGAAGCCTTTTTAAGCAAACACTGTTTATAAATTGATCTGGATTAGCATAGACATAGCTCAGGTTACAGCATAATGAGCTTTGACCCCAACAAATGAGCAATGGTGTGAATTGCAAAATTTCAAGGAAATGAGGGAAAGAACTACAATCCCATGAAGAATTGAAAGAAATAAAAATGATGAAATGATGGATACATTTGATTTATCTGTTGAGCAAATGCATTTCAAGGTCACTGGAAAATATGCACTTGTATATATGTATTGAGAGCATTGAAGGATTTTGTAATTTTGAGCTTTGATAGTCAGCGAAGCTAAAGATATTTTGATGTGCTTCATTGCTATTCTGATTGGTGGGATTGTTTTCGTAGAGCATCATGGACAATGCAGAATTTCTGGGGAAAATGTACTATTAAACCATTGTTTTAAAAATGGGTTGGTTTTAATGTGAACAAATAAGTTCAACTTAATCATATACAATCGACTTCAGAGCTTACATATAATTAAGGGTGTCACGATTTCGATTTTTAATCGAAATCGATCGAAATTTATGCTCAACTTCGATTATCGAATCAAAAAATAGAATCGTCAATGCTGCCCCGCCTCCATGTCACGTTAGCTTGGCTTGCCAAGCGGGAAAAAAACAGGCTTGTTGAAGTGCTTGTTAAACTGCAGACGCAGGACACCCGTCGACAGAGCTTAAATCCTCCCCTCTTTCAATGAAGTCGCCGGTGTGGAAGTATTTTGGATTTCCAGTTAGTTATGTTGACAACATTCGTGTTGTCGACAAAAAACACAGTTTGCAAGCTCTGCTATGTACGTATTACGGTTGGGATGATAGACGATGGGCGCATCGCGATCCTCCGGCCCCCACCCGTTGCAAATCCGCTCGTGAAAAATACACACTCAGGCCCTGTTTACACTAATATGTCTTTGTTTTTAAATGGCATTGTAGAACGACAACGATCCACATCCACTTTGGCGTGTAGCATTTCTGAGCAGCCCTCCTTCCTCTCTACGGCTGAAAACGCACATCACGTGACCACACACACTCATTCAGACACAGACGCACGCACATTGTCGTGCGCTCGAGACAGCGGGTCAAGGCAGTCAGCGAGTCAGTAGACTGCTTCCATCTTTTACTTTCACACAAGTACTTCGTCATTTTAGCGAACACATCAGATACTGTTGGCTGGTTCCTGTTGGTTGTGCGCCTTTTTTACCGACGCCATTATAACGACACAGATCACTGCCTATTCACGAGTGCCGCAGAAAAAGTGATTGACAGGTGGCAATTATGTGTGTAACTTACCTTTATTCATTTATGTATGATTTGTTTATGGGTAAAACAAAGACCATGCAAGTCAGGTAGTTTAAACGGTAGGCTACAAATAATTAATTTGTTATTAATTAATTAATTATTTATAATCGAAAATCGAATCGTGACTTTAGAATCGAAAATGTAATCGAATCGAGGATTTGGAGGATCGTGACACCCTTACATATAATAAACCTTTAAATAAAGAGCAGTTATTTAAAATAAATGGATAAGAAAAAAATCTTTCGTTGGAGAAAAGGAATGGTGATCTTACCTCTGAAACCTGACTGTTGCACTATATTGCATATGATGTATTGAGGCAGTGCTCTGTTTGACTGACCAGTGCTGAATTTAACTGAAGTCTGTGCCTTTTTAATTCAAGTAATGTTTTAGTTTTGTTTATGTAATATAATAGCTGTAGAAATATGTGAATAGGTCTGCACATTTGTCTTCTGCTCTGAATGAAAGATGGGTTTTTTAGCTTCTGTTGCGTCTCTGATTGCGTAATTCCCGTCAATCCTTTTTAGTCCTATTTTTCACTGCCTTATTGTGCCGTTGGAGAGCATTCAAATCGTCTGTGATGTAACTGACTGATTGCATTTTTAAGAATTAAATCCATTTGTTTGTGCCTCTTATTTAGCTCGATTCTTGTGATTCACAGTGTTTACCTTTTGTTTGCGCATGTTCTCTCGAGTGTGCCATTCACACCACTCAAGCTATTGTGTGCTGTCTTTCAGTAATCTACTTCGACATGCAGGAGGGGTTTTTCTTTTTTTTGCTGGCAGCCGTGCATTGGCTCAGATTGATTTTCCAGCTCTGTTAGTCATATGCATGTTGAGAAGCTTTTAACTGTGAGAGCGAGTGCTCATTGTAAGAGGTTGGGATGCTGGTCTTTCTGGGTTATTGGTTTCCTGGGCGCAGATCGGGCTTAGTCTTGGATTCCAGCCTGCTAACACTTGCCAGTGATTCAGCATGTTAAGATATGGGTATTTTTAAAGGTGCTATTGAATGCTTTTATACACGGTTTGTTGAAATTGTTCTCTGATGTCTACAGAGAAGGTATGTGGCTTGTGTTAGTGCAAAAAAAAAAAACCCACAAGTGTTTTTCAGGCTCATTTAGATGCAAAGTAATTGCCCCTAGAATGAAAGCTCTGGTTTTACCTTATTTGGAAGAGTCATGGATGTTAATGAGCTGAAACGTACAAAATAGTCATATGTCAGTTGTCCAAAATGTTTCGATAAACTGTGTAGAGCAATCGTCAATTGTTTCAACTGATTTATATTAGGAACAAGTGAGCTATGTGTACAGAATAATGGAGTATGCTCCTCCAATAAACCTCCTGATTAATGGGTTTTGAATAAAATCAAAGTCCCTTTAAGTCGAGTCAATTCACTCGGTAGCCATCTTTGAAACACCTATTGGGCAGTGTGCTCAGGCATTTTGTTTGAGTGGGAAAGCCTCAAATTCTCCAAATATTGCTTGCCAAGCTTATGATTACATTTTTAAATTAGGATTCACCTATAAGATTAAACAACAACTGTCTCTTTGGTTTAATTTCTAGACACTCAAATCACACTAAATCTGCAGAAACTCGCGTCTGGTTCGAGCTCCGGAGAATCCTCAGTCTATAGCGATTGATGATTGGCTCTTGTACTAGAAGGTGCAGCTTAAGTCGTTACATTAGCCGCTACACGTTTCTCTATTCAAAACTATACAAGTGACATGTCTTGTATATTCTATAGTCTGTGAAAAATGTATTGCTAGGGCTATAATAAATAATGCATTGCAAATTGAGAAATGATTCTGCATAGATTCTGAACTTTTTGGAATTCCATCTGCTGTTAAAAACTAAGCTAAATCTCAGTTCCAAAGAAAACCGTGACTCCATCCAAGAATCTATGCTTGATTCGGTTTATCCCAGCCCTAATAAGGATGCTTTCACAGCAGTAGATTGATTGTTTTGTTCCGAAACAGGGATTTAAATAGTTACAATGTTGTTGTTTTTTTTGTTCTCGGGGCAGTTGGCTTTCACACAGCAAAGTTTCTACATGGATCAAAATAGTTAAAACAAGTCACTTGCAAGTAAACTCTCCTCCCATTGCATAGAGTTTGGTTTACTTTCCGGGATTCTGCTCAACTGTCATACGTCATTATTTTCAAGAGTTCACACTAAGATATTGCTTAACAACTGTAAGCAGGTTTGGCATGCTGTCCCGGGAGAGAACCCTGAGCTCGGAGATAGTTGAGCCTAGGGCTCCCGCCAGGTCCATAGAGCATGTGAGGGGAGTACGAGATCAGGTGGTTCTCGAGAGCTCCCCTTTTTTGTAAAGGAGAAAAGGAGGAGATGGAGGTGGATGGGGGGTTTCTTCGGAAAACGAAGATAAGGGAGTAATATCTAGCTAGGCTACTTATAGTGAGTTAGGATAAATCTGATTTTCTAACTAATGAGTGTAGATAGGTGGCCAGCTGCAGTCAATTATATCACGTGCTCCTCTCGAAATTAGTTTAAAAACTTCACTTAATTCATGACTGAGAAATGAGACATAAGCTTTCATTTTAAACTGTCAACCACATCACCAAATATAAATGAGAGCTAAGAGTTTATCATACACAGTCTTGTTTCTATTGTCAAGGGTTGTAAAAAAAATACATATCTGTTCTATATCAGAGTTAACCTAAAAAGTTAATAGTATAATGCATATTTTTTTAATAGGTCAGATAGTCAGCATGCATTTTATGTCGAATATAAAGGTGTTTTTTCTGGTGGGAATCGTATCACTACTTATTATTCGCCCTTCTTAGATATTTATTTATGTTGGTTGGATGGTATTGCTTGCTTCAACCAAAACGCTCTAGAGTTTATGCTGATTTATACTTTTGCGTCAAGCGAACACGTATGGACTGACGCAGCCTTCGCGTCAGGCACTGCACCTCTCAAAAAATGGAACTACACATTGCAACTTTGTGTAGCGCAACCTCTGTGATTGGTCGGCTTGGTATCTGTGACAAGTGTGGGCAGTGCTGAGAGAAGCCAGCGCTAAGAGAGAGATAGTTTACAAGTGTCTAGTCCTGTGAAGGAGCTCCAAATAAAAGCTTTGTTTTGCATTTACCTTATGATTAAAGTTGTTGCGCATCTGCTGGTTACCACCTCTAATTGAGCGAGGTTTAGCTACTTGTACATTTAAGGTAGCATTCAGAAAAAAAAACACAAAGAAACTCTATATAGAGTGACATAACCTACTGCCAACTAGCGTTTAATTGCATGGCTATGTCCAAGGCATGCGCTGTGGGTCACGGTGATCACTCGACGCAAAAGTATAAATCAGCCTTTAGTTTCAGCCGAGACAACCTGGTTCAGGTGATCTCGGGTTGATTGTTTTGGTGTGGATCAGAGCGCTATTGTGGTTTCACATAAACCCTAATGAACCAAGCTAAAGGGCCATGTGCACCAGGTTCTGCAACAAATGTCTAGGTATGAAAGCACCCTAAAATACGCAAAGTTATTATAAATTATCAACGTATCGACAGATGTATTTTGTGCATTTAAAATATCTGAAAGCACAGGCTAGGATTAACATCAAGTTTGTAAACAAATTCATTTTCTGATGTTTTTACTGCTGTCCTTTTTACAGTCCTCGCCTTGTAATTTGTTTAAAAAAAATATAACGGCTATATTAGACATTTGCATGCTGATGAAATTTGATGCTACTAGCAGTTATGCAGGTCATGTGGATTTGTGATTGCTGGTTTCAAATATGAAGTAGAGCTGCATGTTTTTTTATTAAAGATTGCAATCTTTGTTCAAACACCCACACACAGTCTTATTCCTAAATGACATTGATTCGGCTACGTTTATTAAACCTTTGTGAAATATGATCACAGCAGGCATTCAGATCTGCAATTGCTGACCCAGAGTTAACCGTTTGCATCTGTAGTAGCAGCTGCGTGATAAACAATAGCATATTGAAATTTTATTGAAATTTTTACAGCAATGAGCTCCGGGCGTTTTTACTCTATGGATTAATCTAGCAGTCCACAGCCAGTCAGTGAATGTTGCTAATAAATTTATGATCTTACTGTTTATGGGAATGGATAATGCAGTTTTATTTTGTACACTAAACTCAATGTTTTCATCGTCTGTCATGCTTGCTTTTTGAGGGTGTGAACACACAAAAGTCATCTCTAGTGCTGACTTTACCAGCTTTTGATTTGAAAAGCTGCTGTTAAATACAGGTTGAACATGAAAGATCTTCATGAGACTACTTCCAAATCAAATATTTTTCATATTGTTTTTATATTTTGTGATTCACAAGTGTTTTCTGTTTATTTACAGTTGTGAATTACATTATAGGCCTTGATTTCTGCTCCGACTTTTGATGTTGAAATTTTAACTCTACAGTTTAGTAAAGTAACTTTTATTGACATTTTAATAATTTAAAATGACTGGCAACACCAACTCAGACAATATATCACTTTAAACCAGGGTTGTCAAACACTTACCTATAGGTTTAAAACAAGCCTGTAGGATTTAGTTTGATTAGGTGTGTTTAATTAGGGTGAAAACTAAACTGCAGAGCTGCGGCCCTCCAGGAACTGAGTTTGACACCTGTGTTTTGTACTATTAGAAATGTTAATAAAAGTCACTTTGGAAAGATTAAATTCCCACAATGCAATTCGAAAGCATAAACGGTTAAAAAAAAAACAGTATGGAAAAGTGTAATATATTTTTTACAGTGTAATTTTTTTACAGTCTTTAATTTAAACATACCAGTTTATTAACCATGTACAATGAAGCCATTTTCAATCCAAAATTTAAGTTTCTGTTGAGCGGCGTCTTATTTGAAAAAAAAAAAATATTAATTTTGAAAAAATTAATTAATTTAAATGACATTTTTATTAATTTAATTAATGTTTTTGATCATAAATTAGTGTTAAATCCTAAAACTGGTAGTCTAAGGAAAGTAAATTGCACACATTTAGAAAATAATTTTTAGGGCTCCATGAGATCCATTTTATTGAGTTTGTTTACTCTGTGGAAAGGGGTATCCGCTTAAGTGTGATGTCATGTGAAGCAGCTTCCGCATCTACTCGCTATATCAAACTGTATGGGGAGACTCATCAAAATAATAAACATTTACGAAGCGACTCATTACTTTCGAAAATCACGATCGTATTAAATATACACCCATGCCTAAAATCAGATGGCCAAAAAGTGATTGATTGTGTACACTAATTTTATATAAAATTCACTTTAATGTGTGATGTGACTAAAAAGTGGTCATAAACGAATATTTTTCATTTCAAACAAGTAGCGGCTTGGACACGGAAACAGTATTTTGTATGTCTTAACAAGCGGAAAAGCACAGCTAGTGTTTTTCAGCCAATGATTAACTTCTGTTGAAGGCTTAATGTGACTATTTTCAATTTCATAAAGTTTCTCTTACAGCATCTATTTCGTAATGTCAATAAAATGCCTTCAGTTAAATAAACTTAAGCAGTCATTTAGTTGTTCAAGCATAAAACAAGATAAAAACCGTGTGAAAAACAGAACTCCAGAAACTCCACTGAAAATACTAGTGTTAGGTAAACTCGTATTTTAAAGACATGGCGGAGGGAAATGGAATTTAATGGAGTGCTGCTTGTCTGGTATGAGACCCACTTTATATTGTATATCAATCCGGCAGTGAAGATCACTGTTTTTTAAAGAAATCAGACCTTAAATGAGACATTTCTGTAATGAAAAGACAGTTCACCAGAAGCAATGAGGCTGGCTGACCGAAAGTCTGTGTGCATATAACCCAATTGGTTGTAAACAAACCATTGTGTTTTAATTTATCCTTTGTTTTAAATGTGGAAAACACTTTTTTTCCCCTTAAGTGGTGATGAATATTGTGATTGCAACTGATCACCTGAGGAAAAAATGATCAAAAGATCACTTAAAATATAACCTGTCTATTCAGATAATTCGTTTGTTAACGTATCATCAGGTCAGTAGGTGGCAGCAACTGTTAAAAATGTTGTCATTTAAGTATTTCATTTAAGACGTCCATTCAAAAATGCAGATTCATCCAGAAATTAAACAAGTGGAGGTTTTAGCAAGTAATTCAAGCTAATTTAATTAATTCCGAATAATTTTCAACCTGTTTTAGTTTTAAATAAATTAGAATCATAGAAGAATGTTTAAAAAAAGACTTCTCTATTAATTTTCAATTGTGCAGCTCTACACAATAAAAAGATTCTTCATTCTTTTTCTGTAAATAACACAATCTAATTGGTCTGACTACTGACTGAGCATCATAAGTGTTTGGAAATTGCACCAACTCCAAGAACACAGCACTTTCAAATGCTTTGTTCACCCCCCCCCCCCCCCCCCCTTCTTTTCCAGCCTGAGGCTTCATTGATTTGAGAGCTCAAATGAGTAATTGTTTCATGTCCAGATAATTTCAGTGCAACACACACAGACTGTGGTTCTCCGGGTGTCTCATTTAGATCCAGCACACTGCCCCGAGCCTGCTCTGTCCTTTCTCATTTTTTGGATGCTAAAGTGTTGCGTTTCCTCTTCTGCTTTCCTACTCTTAATTCCTCCAGTGTATTCTCTCTCTATCGTTTTTTCCCTCCTGCTTCGGCTTGTGCTCTTCTTTCAACCTCTAAGGCGAATAACAAAGCCTGCTATTAGGGCTGGAATCAAAGTGGAAATGTGTCAGCTGCTAGATATGTTTTTTTTTTTACTGTATACAGGCATACTTTTTGCTGCCATCAGTGGGTGGAACCATTTTTGCTATTTACGTGCAACAAAGAATCAGGGAGTAAGTGGAAACAGAAAGGAGGAATTCAACAAGTCAGGATGAAGACAAATTAGCTTTTTGCATCACAAGCAAATATTTGCATACATTTTAGTTTTTTCACACTGGCTCATTAAAATCTAATTAAATGTATGGCCACAGCCATATCACCCTGCAGCCCAAGAGCGGTTACTCACTGAAGCCAAGCAAGGCTGAGCCTGGTCAGAGTCCTGTGAGTTCTATTGCCCCAGTAAATTGAAGGGAACAATATACTGTCAGTGGGCGCCATCTTTTGGATGAGATGTTAAACTGAGGTCCTGACTCTCTGTGGTCATTAATGGCCCGTTTCCACTGAGTGGTATGGTTTGGTTTGGTACGCTTTTATGGCCGTTTCCACTGTCAAAAGGCGTAACAAACCGTACCGTACCACTTTTTCGGGACCCTTTCGAAAGGGTCCCAAACTGCAGAAAGGGTCCCAAAAGGTGGAGCTACACGCGCAGCTAAACGCTATTGGTTTACAGAGATACGTCATTCGTAGACTCAACAAGCCAGAATATAAACAAAGGACCCGCCATGTTTGAAATATACAGCGAGAGATTACAGCGGAATTATAAATACATATGCAGCCATGGTCGATCCTGCAAACAAACCCTGTTGTTGTCATGATAAACAGCCACAAAGCCATGGAGAAGAGCAGATTCACCCTGTGCCGCGAAGGTTTTACCGAGCCAATCTGAAGCCCGAGTGGTTTCGCTTTCTTTCTTGCGTTCGCTGCGCGTCTCTATCTGAAATAACAAACTTCTTAAGCTGATAACTATAACGTGCACTTGATTATTGACAAGCTTTGGAAACCGATCCAGTGAGAAGCTGACAAACGCGAGTGACACATTCAGAAAGAAAAGGACAAACGCGAGAGTGGAGCGTGGGAAAAAAGGCGAAGCCAAGGATCATGTTATTTCTTCAGCAAACGTGAACAAACTGCCTTGTTTTAATTTTTATTATCACCTTTTGGACTAATATGAACTGGGAATGATGGAATGACTCTCTAACAGAGGCTTCATGTGCTGCTGAAGATTACAGACACAGATGAGAGGTTTTCACTGACTGTAGGCTGTACTTTATGTTGTTTTGAACCTAATTAACGACGAAATGTCTGCTTTGTGTAGTTCTTCTGTAGTTGGTAACATATCGGAGACTGTAAGGGTCTGTATGTGTTCATATATGTTTATTTATTTATTTAATACAATTACAGACGTTACAGTAGGCTATTTCGCACCGTCATTGATCTGCAGTTATAAACAACTCCTGTTTATAGAAAAGTTATAGAAAAGTTAGTAATAAACATTTATACACAAGTATTTATGTGTGTAAAGCATTTGTTTTGTAAGATAAGATTTTTGATAAGATTTTCTAACCTTATTCAAATACTGTAATTAAATAAACCAATTTAAGAAAATTTATCGTAATTAAAGTTACTAACATTACAAATTCTCATGCCCGAGTGATTTTTAAATCCTCATTCAGTCATAGGTCTCAAACACATGCAAATGATTCATACATACTCAGTATTGCTAATCCTGCTATGTGACATATAGCAGGAACGATATATTGAGCAGCTCTATTACATACACCATAAAAAAAATGTAAGTTTAGGTAGGGTATGTGGAGAATATATTGCCACCTTTTCAAACCACCTTTTTTTTTCTTCTCCATCTCGTGTGATCTAAAATAAATCACACTGTGAAATGAGTTTGTTCATATTGCCCATATGCAACTCGCACTTTCTGTTTGCACAACAGAAATAGGAGCAACCAAAGCTCATATTGCTGATTTACCCCTCACCCCCAACTATTATTTTTTTTTATTTCCCCTCTTATCTCGCTCTCCGCTCGCTCTCCATCCATATGACATTATCCCTATCTACCCTTGTGTTAATTGAGCTTTCATCCTGGATCTCCCTGACTGGGCCTGCATTGTCTGTGACGGGCATTCAGATCTGAAGAAGCATTTGAGTGCCACTTATCTCTGAGCCGCTCTCTTGTATATCTGAATGAGATTCTACTTTTATTGGAGGATATGAGGAGAATTATAATGTTTCAGGGACCACGGGGCCCTTGTTGCCCACAGCTGGCCTTGAATATAAGTCATCGTATTAATTAGTCTTAGAAAGGACCCGAGGAGGCCAAGAATAGGTCATATTTTGACTGTGCTTACTGTAACCTTCTGAAGAACAGTTGGGAGCCACGTTTTAATGAGTTTGGTTTAAAATGGCACCAGTTGTTGCAAGGCACCTTTCGCTTTCTGGTTTGCATCCTTGATGCTGCTGTAGTTTGATCTCTGTTTGTGGCCTGTGTGTGTGTTTTGTCTGTTTGCGAGCTCATTAATATTACTACTTCCTGTTCAGCTGATAGGAGAGTTCAGTCATCTTTAACATTTGAGCGTTTGGCCGACTGAGTTGTTAGGTCTTGTGTTGGCATTTGCCTTTGAATAGTCACTTCATGGTCTGTTCTAGTGTGGTGGTGAAATAAGTGGTGAATGTGTGGATAATATAAAAAGCTTGTAGTTTTTTGCAGTGGAATAAAAGTTTATTTTTAATGCTCTCAATTTCAAGTTTACATTTTTCTCGTTCACATCACCCGTGCTAAATTCGCTCTCGCCGACCTTCCAATAACGATGTGCGTTCACCGCACCATCATTAGCTCTGGTCACCCTGTCAGTTACACCCTGATGATCAAATTATTGTTAGGTAATTAATTATATAAAAGCTTGTTTGTTTGTTTTTTTGTTTGTTTGTTTTTTTTTTTGTCATGGATTATCAAAATTTACTTCAATGCTCTCTATTTCAAGGTAATTTTTATTTTTTTTAAAAACTCGTTCACATCAGTGCTGCTACATTTGCTCTCGCCGACCTGGCAAAAACGTACATTCACAGCACTGCCATTTGCTCTTTTTTTTTTTTTTTGCCATGAAATATCAAAATTTACTTTAAAGCTCTCTATTTTAAGTAAATTATTATAATTTTTTTAACTCTCTTTACATCAGCACCACTAAACTTGCCAACAGCTATGTGCGTTCACAGCACAGTCATTCACACTGGTCACCCTGTCAATGCCACTCTGACAATCGAATTAATTAATTGTATAAAAGTGTGTTTGTTTTTGCCATGGAATATAAAACTTTACTTTAATGCTCTATTTTTCAAGTTGACTTTTTTCTCGTTCACATCACCTCTGCTAAATTTGCTCTGGCCGAACCTCTAACTACGATGATAGTTCACAGCACCGTAACATGTAAATCCCTCTCACTTGATGCTTCATTCTGGTGTGAAATGCACTGTTATAATGTTGACCTACCTGTTAAATGGAACCTGTTTAGAGGAATAATATAATGTGGATACAACATTTGTATTCTTTTTAGATACAAATGTTGGACATTAGGCTACATCTACCAAGTATTGTAGCCTACTGTCCAACAAGTGTATCCAAAAAGAGGCTATTAACCTCCAATTCGTTATTTAAACAATCTCTCTTTAAAAAAACAAACATAATCTTCAAAGTTGTTATAGTTAACATTTATTTAAAGTTATTTATGCAGACATAAATATGATGCAGTATATAAGGCAGCATTTCTGAGCTCGAGTTGCTGCACATTTTGTCAGACAAGTATAAATCTGAACTATTTGGCCAGCAGAAACCCACTTTATCCTTAACTGGTATATCGCCCACTCTTAAATGGAAGTACGGCTTTAGTTTCTTGTTTGCTTTAGCTGGGCTAGTTGTGTCTGTAGCCTTCACCCACTCAAGTTTCATTCATGCAGTGTCTCTGCTTGAGGTCAAAGGGGAGCAGTTAACATGGGTCCAATTGACATGATTACGGGGGCAGTTCAGTTTTTATTTTTTGTTCTTTTATACATAAGAAGTCTTGCTCCTTTGCTTATTGAAAACCACATGAGGTCTTCTGCAATGTAATGTACCACCTTGCCTATTTCTTCTTTATGATAGTTCAAAGCTGATGGATTTTCATCGTTTAAGTAAGTAGCAAGTTGGTTTTTTTCGTGGCAAGAAATGTTATAAATCCTATTGTCAATGTGTTATAAAATCATCCCTTTAACATTTAAGTAACTTAGAAACTTTCTATGCATTCACACTTTTCTTCATTTGGTCAATATGAAATTGTAAATCTCTTTTATGAAGTACTGTATGTTTTGCATACATAAAACTTACCAAACATCCAAATGATTCTGATCTAATCATGCTTGTATGTGCATTAACGTGATGATAGTATTTTATTACTTAAAAACAAGTTAAGAGCTTACAAAATGTTTAAAGGAGTCAGAATTTTTACCATGAATTTCTCAGTTATGGTCTTCTAATTATCTGAGGGGTATTGCACAAAAGTAGTATAAAGGATTAAGCTGGACTTTTGTGGCTATCCTGGCTGAATTTAGCATTGACTGCTTCAAAAGCAGTATAAATAAGCAAAATTATTTCACTATGGAGATTTATTCTTTGCAGCTAGCCTGCTAAAGAGCAGGCCAACCACCAGGCTAAGATTAATTCTAGTGATCTATATGTTAGTTTTGTTGTGAATGCTACTAGAAATGAATGTTTTACAGTTACTACATGCTCTTAACTGTTTACTTTGAAGTTTTGTCGTTGCAGCTGGTGTATTCTTTAAAATTTTCTTACCCCTTGGTTTTGAGAGTGGTCCTGAAAAATGTCTGTTTCGAGGGGTATCTAGCCCTTCCCCTTAGCCCTACGCCTTCAAGCTAAAGGAAAGAGGATTGCACTATCAACCCTTCACTTGATAGTGCAAAACGAGGGGTAAGGGGAAGGTCTAAGGGGGTAGAATTGGGATTGGGCCTAAGCCAGGAGGACCTGATTAAACTTGGTCAAGCTGTACTTTTTTCTGTTATCTTGGCTTTCTTGATTTCACTTTTGTGCAATACTTTTGTGAATTTCACTTCAGTGGAGATGCATCTCTTGTGCCTGTGATAAACTATAATAGGCTACATATCAACTATGATGGGAGAGACCAGGCTGATCTCATGAGGAAACGTAATTGTTTTATGTTTTGTCTGTTTAGTGGCTAATTTGTACAAATTCGTTCGGTTCAGCCGTACAAAAATGTACTACTAAATTGTATAAATGAGACTGTACGAATTAGCCACTAAATTCAAAAGTTACGAATTGCGTTTGGAGATTGAGATTGCGTTGGTAAGACCGCTTCACTTGATCGTCCACTACTATTGTTGATTTGTTGATGCCATGTTGTGTTCGTGTTAAACGTTCTTATTAAAAAGGCTGAATTGATTCGCAAATTATTCAAGAAGACTCTCCAGTTCACCTATTATATGTGTTTTACAAATAACATATTAGATGTAGGTCATACAAATGTTTTTTTTTTTTTTTTCATATTTAATCAACCGTTTATTTAACACAGGCTTTAAACATGGCCTCTAGATCGACAGTAGTTGTAAATGTAACTTGGTTTTTTGACTTGAGTCTTTTTATTTTTATTGAAATGTATATCTGCTAAATAATAATTATTAATGATTAAGTATATATGCGGGATCATTAGCAGTTTTTGGAGAAGGCTAGATAAATCTAGCTATAAAAATCTTTATCCTCTGTGTCTGCTTATTGAAATGTAAGATTACAAGTAGCACTGATTGCCTAATTATTGCAGACGGAGGTTTTCTAATCTGTCATCACACAGTGATATGCTAAATAGTAATCACTATGGTTTTTCGTCCCTCTTGGGTAAAGTTATTTGCTCTGTGTGTGATGCACAATACGACGCGGGCGACTTTGTGTGCCGAAACGGAATGGGTTTAATTAGGATGTGCTCACTTAACTGAGCTGCTTTGCATTCACAACACAAGCTTTACCCCTTGCCAATTACGGGCCCTCAAAGTTATTCCAAGAGCGTCGCTTTGATGTGCTTGTGTCAGGCGGGACGAACTCCTTGTCCTCATCCGGAAAACCTTCCGTATCTTTCCTCAAGGTTAATCAGTTCTTTTATGTTGGATTAAATCTCCAGGAAATGAACACAAAGCAAGTGAGATGTGAATTTGGCATTTGCTGTTTGGTTTTCCTCCTCCCATCGGCGATTAAAAAGATTAAAGCTTTTTCACGATGAGGCTTGATCGATGCTTAAATCATTCAGACTGATTGCATTGACCAGACGTGCTTGACGTGTGAATCGGGATTTCTTAAATCTTGTCAGGCGTTTCAAGACTTTCTGAAGCCCAATTTCACCTTTTAAAAGAACAGTCACCAAATCGCTTACGGCTGACCGATCTGTTGATCCAGTCAGTTCGCTTATGAAATCTTTTCATCCTTTTTGTTTCTTTTATAGTTTTTAGTCAGTGGCGGACCCATTGATGCAGAAGCATGTGCTTGAATTGCTTGCTAAATTTCTTATTGATTCAATTATAAGCTTAAAGCGGTAGTTTGCCCAAAAATGAAAACTGACTCTCTAAGCCAAGTAGAATGTTGGGAACTGTTAGTCATCGACATCCGAGATACTATGGAATTCATAGAAGCCTGTTTCCAGCATTCTTTAGAATATCTTCTTTTATTTATGAAAGAAAAAAAAAAACTGACCAATCAGCTTCATACTTTGTATGGAATATATAAACACACCCGAACACCCTGTGCTTTTAAATTCTCTCCATACATAAAACTTGCATCAGAGCTGCAGCAATGTTTTGTTAGTTTGTCATCCTCTAAAGAAACAGTTGAAGGTCAGCAAACAACGATAAAGGAGCGACCACAAAGCACTTTGAAAATGCTGAAGAAAACAATGCACCCGCAATTTCCACATGCTTTTAGATGCAATATATGACCGACTTACAAATAACCTTGTTCTACCATACATCAGCCATCCTGTATCCAACGTAACTTAATCCCATATCACAGATTCTGACTTTTTTGGCATCAAGTCTTCCTGTGCTGACCTCATCATCTCCTCTTCTCGCGCTTTTTAGGCGTGCTGCATTAAAATTTTGTCAAATACCATACTGCTGAAAAATCATGCTGTAAGTCAATTTGGTGCATGTCCAAATCATGATTTCAATTAATCGCACATCCCTATTTGTAATGAAGCGTTTTATGTACTGATTCCATTTATCTATAGTGTTTTTATTCTGAACTATGTTTACTTTAAGTGGCATGTAAACTCATTCGCTCTCTGTGAATATCACCATAAATGTTATCCAAACAACCTCAATGTGGGAACACCCACTGAAGGTTTGAATGTAATTCAAATAGGACTTTCACAAGTTGAGGGATTTAAATTGTTGATGAAGATGCACAAACTAGGACCCGCAGGCCAAAGTTGGTCCATGGTAACCTTTTGATTTGCCTCTTATCTTCAGAACGACAGGTATTTACTTTTTATAGGTTTATACAAATATGGTCATTTCTGACGTAACTTTACATTTTGTTTGTTTTGTTGTTAAGCTACAAAAAAAGCTAACTCAAGTTAAATGTATATTGATAAGTATTTTTGTTTATGTAAATGTGGTCACTTGACAGAGGACTATTCACAAGAAATCAGCAACTTGACTTGTGTATGCAGCATTGAACTCCATTTTGCACAAATGTTTTAAATTGTAATTCATTATAAGATGTAAAAAGATATAAAGCATTAGGTAGTAGTGTTTATATGATCACGATACTGGATTTCGAGACCATTCGGTAATGACATTTTAAAATAGTCCATTTCCCGCTAACATTTGAGCGCTGTTGAACCACAGATAAAGGGACACTGAAGGGTTTTAAAGCCATGAAGATGAGTCAATTTATTAGCTTATAAACAGACCAGCTGATCTTCGTGGCTTTAAAACGCTCCAGTGTCCCTGTATCTGTGGTTACACTCAGTAAATAGCAGTGAGTTCAGTGACCTGTTGACCTACATGGCCAATCACAGTCATTTCTATTGAGCATGTGATCACAATGGCAAATCAGCAACGTTTAAGAACGTCCTCAAAAGTTGGTGGAAAATGGATGTTTTTAAAATATCAGTACCGATTGGTGTCAAATTACAGTATCATGACAACACTATTAGGTACAGTATTTCCAATGAAGTAATTTTTGCTATTTTTAAATATTACGAAATAAATTAGGGAATTACCCATGGCAACTTTAATGCAATACAGTTTGCTATATTTACCTTCACAACCCTTAATCAAGTTTGGTTTTTTGGCCTTTTATAAGAAAATGTTTGGGCACCTCTGCTTTAAGACCATCTCATGTGCTTTTGCGTCGTCTGGATATATTTGGTTGTACTTGACAATGAGATTTCATTAGTTCACATTAGTCATTTTGAGTATGTTAACTTTAGTTCCCAGCTTAGATCCATTGAAAATTGTCAAACACAACTTTAATTTTAATATTAAATTGGATGTGGAAATAAACATTAAGATAAAGAAATTCTTTAATGATTGGAACCTAATTGCAAAGTCTTTCATCAATTCATTAATAATTATAGGTCTCATTTTTATTAACATTGTAAGCCAGTGCTAAAAGAATTAAATCTGATGGATTACAGCTCTAGAACATTTGATGTATAGTGCTTTGTAAAGGTCAGATTTTATTTAAATTCATAATTTAAATGCATAATCAATTTACACACACGACATTTGTAAATAATTAATTGTATTTCTTTTGGAAGGGGAAATAAAATGGCTGGAGTTAGCTTGCAGAGTGACCAAAATAAGTGTATTACTGCTTCATTGATTGGTTCAGGAGTGATGTAATCTTGTCAAATTGAGTTGTTTTGGGCTCTTGGTTTTTGGTTTGAAATCGGCCGTTAAAGAGTTTTGGTGCAGAGCCAAGTTTTTTTTTTTTTTTTTTTTTTTTTTTTTTTTTGGCCCAGAGCCTCTTTTTCTTTGTTGGAAACTCTGGATGCTTTCACAGTCTATTGATGACATGTCAGGCGTTGGACAGTAATGAAAATGTTTGAATATGTGTCAGGCTATTCTGAATATTTAACCTATGTGCATTAATTTGAAATGTTAAAGGATATATATGTCAAATGCAGTGTTAATTGTGACTGCAAGTTTTTTTTTCCATCTAAAATTGCTTCGAGTAAAATTCTATTATAGTTTGTCATATTTTAGTCTTCTGAATTTTTAGTTGGTCAACTAAATTGAAAAAAGATTTTTGTTGACTAAATGTACTCTGGTTACAGAAAAAAAAGTTTTTCTTTTTTCAAGCAGCAACCGTGAGTGATTTTCCTGCACTTAACAAAAAAAAACATTCCCTGCCTTTGAAAAGTTTTACGACAATCTGTGTTTTATGTCTATTAGGGTAGGTGAAGCCCTAACGCATGTCCTATGTGTGACATGATGTCAGATGCTCCGGAAAGTGAAATCTGAGAGAAAGTAAGATCGTGGATAAAAATAAGATTCTACAACCTTTCTTTGGCTTAATCCCTCCCGTTTTAGATCTTTTCTTAACACAAAATTGTCTGCAAATGTCAGGGCAATAGCCTAGTGGTTAGCGTGCCGGCAGTAGCACTTCAGGGCGTGCTGAGTTTGAATCCTGTTCGAGGTAATTTCCTGATTCTCACTTCGTTTTTCTGTCTTAAATACTTCCCTATCATCTCAATAAGGGCAAAAAGACCAAAAAAAAAAAAAATTATATTAATTGTCCGCAAATTTTCTGGGAATTTCCGCCACAAAATCAGTAATTTTTGTTGCAAATAAACGTTAAAAATATATTTTAGCACAAAAAATCGTTAAAAAAAAAAACTAGGTACTCTGATAACTAATACGTAGAATTATGTGTCGCCAATTAATCCACTTGTAAGGACAGTAGCCTCTTCAAAATGCATATTTTTGCAATTATTTAGCAAAACTTTTAATTCGAGTCTTTTTGGCCAGTCTGTTGAACAGTTTTAAGCTATTAAATGTAATAAAATCTAAAGAAATGCATTATATTAACCTTTTAAACTAAACTTAATTAAAATTTGGCAGGTTACCCAAAGTTAAAGTGTTTTTAGTTGTAATTAAAAAAATCATAGTGGGTATTCAATTTGTGTATTGTACAATTCTAAGTTTGTGATGCTAAATTTATTTATAATTTTATTTCTAAAACTCTAGGTCTTCAGTCTTTTATATTTCAAAGTAATGCAGAAATGTAATATTAACCAGTTATTGAAACTTGAAAACAGTTAGCTTTATCATATTAGGAAGAAATTTAATATGATATATGATAACCTATTAATGGAACAGAACATGAAGCCAGTTTTCGCCTAAAATTAGAGGATGTTTTCTATTCTAGTCCTTGTCTTTCACAGGGTTGAGTATTCTGCAAAGCACCAGCCGCCTTTTACTTCCTGACATATTTAATGCACACAGAGACGGTGCATCTCATTTTATAAGCCATAACTCCTTTTTCCATACATTATTCAGCTATCTGACTTCTTTCTGCTGAGTTGCTCTGCCTCAAGCAGTCTTGCTTAGGCAGACCCATTTTAATGGAGCAGGTAAAAAGAGCAAACTTAGCTGAAGCCCCATCACTCCACAGTCAAAACCTTCAACCTGGCTCTAACTTGCAATTTTTCTTTCTGTGGAAGGATCCATGAATTCTCGAAGCTCTTGTATTGTTGAGATTTGCTCTTTGTGACTGGATTTTGATGTCTGTTTTACACTGCTACAGTGCTACTGCTTCAGTATTCTTACTGCAGATAAAGCTGTGGGCTTTATCCATGCTGGTAAATGTTGCTCTGTTGCCTTTTTTTTTTTCTTGTCTGATGGTATAGCTGTTATGTTTTTAGCGGTTTTAAGTTCTTATGCTCATCTGTGGTACGACTGGCACAGGCCATGACATCGTTTTGTGATGCAGATGAACTAGAATCTAATGTTAATGAGTTGGAGATGTGTGTGTTTGTTTGGGCTTTACTGATTGAGGTCAGATAGACTGGCCCTACAGCCACTTTCAGAGCATATTAGGCAATAAAAACCCTCTTTTTTTATTCTTTGAAGGGTGAAAGACGGCCTCATTAGATCACAGTAATTGGCTTTTTGAAGAGGAAAAAGGGTTAGTGAAGGAATAAAAAAAAAAACAGGGATCATCCACAGATTGTTTCTCTCTGAAGCTACATCTATTTTTGTCCATTAGAAAACAGGGATATGCAGAATTGTTGGTGGTTTGCCTAAGTCTTGTTGTCTAATCAGGAAGCTCCTCATTTCAGGCTAGGTTCAGATTCAACTGACTCTGCGTGCTGCTTGAATTCAGCACTAGATGGGATTTAACACAATGTTTAAAACGAGCTGTGGTGTTCAAATTATGTGGAATTGGTGCCAAGCAATTTCCACAACAAAGTTTATCCTTTTGGATTTGAATGTGAATGGGTTTTAATGCAAGTCACAAATTGCCATTTAAGATCATGCTTGGGTGCAGTTTCTTGGCGTAATGGATTTTAGGGTGCTCACTATAGTAGCTTGCGTCTCTTGGATTATTTGCTCTGAACCAAGAAAGTCCTGGCTTGATTTGCATTCATTGTAAGTTAAGACTGAAGCTACTCACGCAAGGCGCAGTTGACTTGAATCGAGCGCGATTGCCCAATTTTTGTGCACATTTTGTCAATAATGCCTGTTCTGTAATCAGCAGTAAGTCTCCAGCATGTGCTTTTCAGATGGAACAGCTTGTAGTTGTAGTTCTGACAAGCTAGGCAAATCATGTTCATCCACATAGACGGTTTAATTGGGTGATTTATAAAATCAAAGATAATCAATGAAAGCGGGTAAATCTTCCATTTATTCATCAACTGCTGTGGGTTATTTCTGTTTCTTCATGTGTGTTTACTGTTTCTGCATGAGAGCACCCTCTGGCCTTTGAAGGAGATTCAGTAGTAGGGGTGTGAACCTACACTGGTCTCATGGTTTCGTTGGGATTATGCTATTGATTTGGTTCAACTCGATGTCATGTCGCATTGGTGATGCTTTCCATTAGGGTTGTCACGGTACTGGAATTCGAAGCCAATCGGCACAAAATTGAAAGAAAAAAAAATGTCCATTTCCCTTGAGCATTTGAGCGCTGTTAAAGGGCCATGAAACCCCTTGTTTCAGCAGGGTTTTTTCGCACCTCTACTTTGGAAAAAGTCAGGAAAGTGGGCGTGCCCAGCTCTTTTTAGGGGGAGTGTCTGAGGAGGGAAGGAAGGAAGGTCTGTAAAAGTTAGCATAAAAATGGGGAGTGTGTTTAGGCATGTGCGGATTTTCAGAGGCACAACAAACACACAGACGCAGGGGAGAAAAACAGTGACTGTGTTTACATGGACATCATTAATCAAATTATTTGCCAAATTATTAAATCGTGGACTTTAGCTGCAGTTTGGCTCTTTCATTCAGGAATTTCATTCATGTCCCTTGTGACAAACGAGATTTTGATTCTAGGAATTGCTGTAAGCGTGTATTTTTAATGCAATTGATACCGCACGGCGAATGAGGAAAAAAAAAAAACCTCCGCATTTCTCGGTAACTTAGATGCACTCGGCAGGTAGCGTCAAAGCTCTGCGTGTTATTCCTGTCACAAAATGCGGCGAAAATCCTACACGACGGTAAAAGTTTGATTGTGGTGCTTACATGTTTACACTCGGAGAGCAGCATTTACAGCAGATTATTCAGTCCATAATATTGTAGTGATATTAGAAATCATTTGACTAAGGTCTGTCTTTAAACACTGAAAGAGTACTGCTGACAAAACAAACTAACTTTGCCTCTAAATAAATAAACAAACAAAGACCTCTAATCGGTCACTTACCAAATCTGTAGAGATAGGACAATCAACACTAACTGAAGCCGTGTCTTTATTAAAAGGTAAAGAGTAAATTGATCTCACCATTTCCAGATGCAAAAAGCTCTCGAGTAAAAAAAAATGTTCCTTAGACACGTATTTCTGTCGCATGCACTGTAATCCATCTGAACACTGTAACAGGTAACAACAGTCTTCGATGCTATCATGCATGTTAAAAATGCATGTATACACATAAGAGCGCGCTGAATGATTTGAACCAAGTTTTACTAATGAATGAATGCAGCACACTCAGTAGTAATAAGGTACTCCCAGGTACAGACGTCGAGTCTATACGCTGGAATACACGCTAACATCTCATGGCCGTGACGCAGCTTCAAAAATGTGTTTCAAACCGGAAGTACGAATTTGCTCGAAATAACGCAAAAACAACCATTTTTCAATTTTCAGTGAAATACGTGTGTCCTATTGGTGTTTTTAGCAGCGTGGGACACATATACGACTGTCAACAGCTCAAAAACTGTGTTTTGGTGTTTCGTAACCCTTTAAGAGTGTTCCTAAACAGTGCTGAATTGCTATTGTGTTCACGTGCTCAACAGAAATTACTGTGATTGGCCATGAAGGTCATCAGTTCACCAAACTCAACGCAGTTTACTGAGTGTAATCACAGATACAAGGACACTGGAGTGTCATGGCGATCAGCTGGTTTGTCTATAAGCTGACATACGAGCAATCTGCTGGTTACTCGCGGCTTTAAACATTTCTAAAAAAAAAAAAAAGACTTTGTGTTTCTATTACCCAAATATGCCTGTGGACACACTATAGCTACACAGCGTTCTGTCCAAACAGCTTATAAAAGATGACTTTCTTCATTGGTGCCCTTTAAACCAAGGATATTGCAGTCAACTGCAAGCTTGGATTCAGTTATGTCTGCACCTAATCAATAATCAAAGTTTTATTGTTATATGAAAGAAACTATCTATAACCAACTTTAAAATGTATTGCAGCCTGTTTTTATTGCCACTTGCAGGTCTGGTGAATTTAATTAAAACCCTTTTTGCAGTTTGTTTATTTATGAACTTCGAATTGCATTAGATGTCTTGGCTGTAACATTTTGGAATAGATTTTTTTATTAGGGCTGCTTAACAGTTTTCCTCAAAGTTTGTGTTTGCAGTGCTTTTCTTTTTCATCAGCAGCAGCAGATGCCTGTTCTCTCCAAAATTGAAACTCCTCGTACGTTCCTTGCTTGCATCACGATTAAATTGATGAAGGTGATGCAGGTATAATGTCAGCCATCAAATTTAATATGACAAGCTACCTAGCCTGACGACTAGGTTTAAATTTATGACAGTCATTTTTTCTACGACCTCATTGAGTCTGAAATATCTTTTGGTCTGTGAAATGTGTGAGGTGTGATTTAAGAGGAGGAAAGGGATTTAACAGAAACCAATACTTGAGTTCAGACTAGCCCCTCACTGTTATGATAACCCCAGTCATGGTGAGACATTTGAAATCGAATAGGCTGTCTCGCCTCTTCATTCATTCATTTTCTTGTCGGCTTAGTCCCTTTATTAATCCGGGGTCGCCACAGCGGGATGAACCGCCAACTTATCCAGCAAGTTTTTACGCAGCGGATGCCCTTCCAGCCGCAACCCATCTCTGGGAAACATCCACACACACATCCACACACACTACGGACAATTTAGCTTACCTAATTCACCTGTACCGCATGTCTTTGGACTGTGGGGGAAACCGGAGCACCCGGAGGAAACCCACGCAAAGGCAGGAAGAACATGCAAACTCCACACAGAAATGCCAACTGAGCCGAGGTTCGAACCAGCGACCTTCTTGCTGTGAGGCAACAGCACTACCTACTGCGCCACTGCATCTGCTCTTGATTTTTCTATTTCTTTCTGCACAGTGACTTATCCCAGGGTTTATTGGCTACTTGTATGGCACAAGGCATTTTGCACCAATTTTAATGGAAGTCTATATTCAATAATAGATGGGGGCGGCACGGTCTCCTCAATGGTTATCACTGTCGCCTCATAGCAAGGTGGTCACTGGTATGAGTCCCAGCTGTTTCCGTTGGCATTTCTGTGTAGAGTTTGCATGTTCTCCCTGTGTTGGCATGGGTTTTGGGTGCTTCGGTTTCCCCCACAGTCCAAAGACATGCGGTAAAGGTAAATTGAATTACATTTTTTATGTTATCGTTATTGCTTCGATATCAAAATGAGATATTTTTAAGAAAGATTACGTAATTGTACAAAACTGTTTGCCTTGCACATGCGTGGGTTGAACTGGACTTGTTCAGTGCACTATAATTGAGCTTTCCTCTCATTGTTTATACCTTCAAAGTCCACCCTTTCTTTGTGTGGTATTGCTGAGCGTTATTAACTCCATGGTTAAATAACCATATTCCTTATTATTGTATATATGTTTAATAGAGTGTCACATGCTAAGCTACTCATTGGGTTGTTTTAAATGTAATATGATTTTTTTGTGAAATTATTGCTTTTTTGCTTTGAGTAGGTTATTCATATTTTTAAAATCTCTTAAGTCCTAAGCGTTATCAGTTATCGATATTGGCCAAAAAACATATCGTTGCATCCTTAGTGTTTCCGAATACTGGGTTATGGCTAGAAGGGCATCCACTACATAAAACATATGCCGGAATGGTTAGCGCTTTATTTCGCTGTGGCAACCGTTGATTAATAAAGGACTAAGCCAAAGGAGAATGAACGAATAAATGAATGAATGCATGAATGATAGACGGAATTTCAGTTCACCATTGATTTGTTGCCGTCTTTGAATACTTCAGTGTATAAAAATGCCTTGTCCTTCTTCTAAAGTTTCAGCATTTGTGTTAAAGGCTTCTTTATGCGTCAAGGTTAAGCTCTTTCAGTATGTAAGTGGAATTATTACATTTCTTGCATCATTTCTTAACTTTACATGCTATATTCCATCTTCTCCAAGCAACAAGAAATTAACAGTCACGCCTTCACTGCATTATAATGAACTATAAACCAATCCTTGTACCTCTATCTACTTAAAGCCATCTTGCTTTTTTAAAGTACCTTGCCGCTTACAACTTTGGACTTTAGACGCTTTGTCTGTACAAAAGGTTATGGTTTGAGCAACCTTTATGTCTAGCATTTTCAGCCACGCCTTCAGCAGCAATTTCCCCCCCATACCCTGTGCAGTGGCTGTTAATAAATGTTAGGTTGCAGAACACAATTAAATGGGACCTTTTCAAAGCTGTGCATGTATGTCCACGCAGTGTGAAATTGAGTTTTATGAAGAGCGGAGTTCAGATTTGGTGGGAACGTCGAGCGGAACACATGTCATGGAGGTTAAACTGCAGATGAAAGATTTCCAGTCCATCGCTCGCATAAGGACATTGCTATGTATTCAGCTGATAATGCAGTCACAAAATCTGATAGTTCTGCACATTGTCTGCTGAGGGTTACCCCACCTTAAAAATCTCATGGCTCAGTTTCGCTCTGGGTCATTTCCAGGTGACTTCTGTGATCTTATTTCCTGGGGATGATTGTTGAAAAAGGGTATGCAGTCATGGGAAAATTATTATTTTTTTATGTTCAGGAGTTGCTTTATTCATTTAATTATTTTTTTTTTTAAATGATACTGTAAATTCAGATTTGCCGTCACAGAATTGAATGTCATTTTAAAATGTATTCAAATGCATCAGACAGATGTGGCATTAATGAGCATAAGATCCCTTTTCAAAAACATTGTAGATTAAACTGATTTTTACTTGCCCTGCCAAAATTTTCACTGGTCCCACCCCAAAAAAAAAGTTTATAGGCATTTAACTTGCTCACAACATCCAATCAGATAAGAGGAACTGAAAAGCAATATGGTGGTTACGACTTCACAGAGAAGGTAGCATTTAAAGGCTGTTTTTTGATTGTAAGACTGTATTGTCATGCAATTGACAAATAGTCATAGACAAATTAAACTTTGGCAGCACTATCCAGATCGGACCAGTAACAATTCTGTCCCATGCGTCTCTCATGCTGGCACCAAGCCATCGGACCGTACTTATTGTTAAACGCTGTTAAGCAACATTATTATAGTTAATGAAAACAAACAAAAACTAAAATTTAAAATAATTCTCGTCAACTGAAATAAAAATAAAAAATAGATCTGAAATTGTATTGTGTACATACAAAACTAACTGAAACTAACTAAAATAACTGGAAAAAACGTCCTTTGTTTTCATCTTTGTCAATTTATTTAATACATGTATGGCTTTTAGAAGTAAATATATTTACTTTTGAGGTGCCTACGGGTCAAACACCTGGCAGCACAGAGTCTGTAATCCTGATGTCATTGGCCAGATCAAGCAGGTTATACTCCAGTCATCCTCACTGATGCTCCTGCGACAAAAACAATGAGTAGAAATGACCGCAGCTTGGCCCAAGCAGAGACGTAAAAATATTTATTTAACACATTTGTGCCCAATAATGGGTTTTATTTTTGTATTAGTGATCCTGATCGAAAACGGATCGTTCTTTTTACCCAGATCTTCTAAGTGAACCGGTTGAACTAAACCAAATCGAATTGAATTGAATTTGAAACAATTTGCATCTCCATTAAGCACTTATACACAAACAACTTTTTAGCATGCCTAAAACCTCCCTCTGACTTGAAATAAACCAATTTTCCGAGTTATTCAGTTAGTAGAAAAGTACACTGAGATAAGATTGAAGTAGCGATGAACTGATAATACTGCGCATGTGTGATTCAGCAAGTGAACCGAAAACACAATGGGACATGACAGCCTGCTGTGACTGAAACAAACTTGAACAATTACAGCGCTTGTCAACCGAGGGCTTAAATAAGAGGATCTGGTTAAACGCAAGTTTATTTCATAACAGAAAGTCATAATGGAATTTAAATAAGATAATCATGCTTCAGTTGGGCTGCAAAACTTAATTGTAATAAACTTTTCATATCTTGATGTTTTAACTGACTGAAATTGTTATTGCTGACTACATATTTTTGGTATGTTAAGTCCTAACATGGGAGTATTTTTACAAAAGATCCGGGTTGCGTTAAAGATCAGAGATATGTTACTTAAGGCTGCTATCTTGTGGGCTGTTGTATTTGAATTTGAGGATGGGTAGATGATAAGTAGTCATGTGTCCTTTGCATGCATGTTTCAAAAATGTATCTTTGGTTGAGTTTTTATTATACAATATTTATTCTGATGATTTTGAATCTTGCACCAAACAAATATTCTTATTGAGAAAAACATTTAGAAAAAAAAACTAAAACCAATACTGAAACTAAAACGAACCTGAAACAAAGCAATTTAAAAATCTAAAATGTAGTAAATCTACCCCTATAAACTAATTAAAACAAACTAAATTTGAAAACAGTCTAAACAAAATAAAAACTAAAACTAATGAAAAATCCCAAAGTATTCTAACTTTGGTCTATTGTCCTGAGTGTCTCTCACGCTGGCCAAAGGCCATCAGGCAGTCCTTATTGTTGAGCCCTGGTAAGCAAGCAACAAGGTTGAATAGTGTTCTAATAGATAAATAGTGGATATGAGTTGCCTACACTGAAATTTTAGCAAAACTCTTGCCAGCCACAAACTTTTAAAGGTAATGCATGTAACTTGAGGTAAATGTCACTCGAGCAAAGCATTTAGTGTCTCTTTCAAGTGTCTTTAGGATATTTGCAACCAAAAACTGGCCATTTTATTTCACAAATGTTTAAATTGTTATTTCTGTCACGATCATTTCCCTCAAAAAAGGTTATTAAATGCATGTACATAATTTAGTGGGTACTTCTGCACTGCAGTGGTTCGGTCACAGGCACTTTTATCAGAAAACTGGATTATATCTAGCTTTAGTTTAAAAAGTTTACTTTCTAAAAGGGCCAAAAGCGCCCATAGTTCAAAAACAGTCATTAACGGAATCCATTCAACTCCTAGCAGTGTATAACAAGTCTCTTTAATGCAAGCCAGTTCACTCGACGGGCATCTTCATAACTGCATCCCTGGGCAGCGATTCATGTCGATAATAGGCATTCAGGAACAAAGTCTATTTGCTTGAATGTGGGAAAGAAATCTCCAGAACATTGCATTTCAATAATGCATCTCATATCAGCAATGAAATCAGACGACAAGAATATCGTATAGATTTGCCTGGCGCATTTATGTTGTTCCCTTGCAGAAAGAACATTGCTGTCTTCAATGAATGCCAAGGATTGGGTCAGATAACAGATCGTGATGGAGAGTTTGACCATGCCAGTAAAGGTTTCTGAATCTTTATCCTCTCTAGAGAGGGAAGGAAGGTCGGCGAGGTTGGGGATGCACGCAGTGTCAGTTTGGAGTCAGGGTCAGTGATGGACGGTTTGTATGCTTTTGAAGGGGTCTTTAAATACGCATGATTCACAGTTCTGTCGTTCCTCCTACTCGAGCGCCAGGTTGCCAGATTCTCCTGCAAAGGCTGAGCTTCTTGCCAGCGAGATGGCAGTATTACAAAATAGTGAGGACATTAATCTGATGGCTGGGCATGTGCTGACACTTGCCATCCTTGCACAATCTGATTAAATAAATCCAGAAGTAATGCTTTTGCTATCCGGGCGAACGTAACTTGCTCGTATTAACAATAGAAGCAATCGGGAATCCACTGGAGCTGTAAACTTTCAATAAAAGAGCAATATTTGATGGACCCCAGCCAGGGCTGATGCTATATACTATATTAATGATAGGGAGAGTTAGCAATGTCCTTTTTAATAGTTGTGACGTAGGACCAATTGAAATTGCAAGTCATTTTTGCCACTGTGCGATTGATCATTAA
The DNA here is from genome assembly GCF_052040795.2 of Danio rerio. Taxonomy (NCBI): domain Eukaryota; kingdom Metazoa; phylum Chordata; class Actinopteri; order Cypriniformes; family Danionidae; genus Danio; species Danio rerio. Next base: position 45,111,899 of record NC_141036.1, on the reverse strand, counting down.
AAGGTCACACTCTACATTCAGAATCCCATGCGATCTTATTCTTAAATGACTGTGATTTAGATTGTTTATTAAGTCTTTGACAATGTGACATAATGACTGGAGTGCAGATGTGTTCATGCTGCTGTTGACCTATTTAATTATGTGCTACAAATTCATTATCTCAAATTCTTTGATAGTAGTTTATATAACTCCTTATTTCTATAGCAGCAATGAAAATGGACTAATCACCTTGATAGTAGATGGCTAGAAGCATGTTAAATGTATTTGAATTGATCTTTTGATATACAAATAATTTATTGAGCAATGAATAGGGCTGGGTGAAATGGCCTAATTAAAATCTCAATTTATTAAACATTTTAACTTTTACTATTACAATTAATAAGTAATTATTTTATTTGTTTATTTAGTTTTTTCATAGTTCACTGACAATTTTGTACAGTAAATATTCTCACATATTACAAGTGAGATTTTTAAATGTAGGATGCTTTACAGATTTTAAAATAATTGAAGTAAACACACGCTATCTACTATCTATGAATATTTATTGAACTTCAACGCTGAACAACTAAAATGAAAACACACATTGCCTAAAAAATGGCTGTTTGTGCTGCCCACCCTCATCACTGTTACCAAACCGACCAATCACAAAGCATGTGCTACGCGACGTTGTAATGTTTAGTTAAATTTTTTTGAGAAGTGCGCGGGTATGCGAACGCTACAACGGATCGGAAGTGTGCACTTGGCAGAAGTATAATATCAGAATAATACAAGTATAAATGATAATATAATAAGTATAAATTAGCTTTAACAGAGTGGGGTCACATGACACTACACACAAGTGGGGAAATAAATAGAAACAATTGACCTGGAAAAATTTGATCGATTCTAGGTTCTGACTGTCGAATTCGATTACTTTGTACGATTAATTGCCCAGCCCTTGCAATAAATGAGGTGAAGTCTTTGAGTGTTTAAAAAATCTTTTCAATGGATTTGTTTAGACGTGAAGTAGGACTGCACTATATTGGAAAAACTGACATTGCAATATTTAGATTTTTTGCTATTACATATTATGAGTACAATTTCACAAGATTACTTTATTTGGAAAGACTTTGATGGAGATGATTTTTAAAGTGGAATGAATCTGCGTAAAATGTACAGAAAAATGTTTACAAATTAAGTGTCCTTAATGTTTCTGGGTTCACTCAAGGTTTATGGCTGTATTTTATTATGCTGCCGGTAGGAATTGTATTTGCTTACCACCCAGTGCTCGTGTCTTTCATTGTTTGCTGGAGTTTGTTAAAATATCACCTGCATAAATTTAACAAACTCATGCATTTTTGTGAAGCAGGCTTTGCTTAGGCTTTTAATTTTCTTTGCATATGAAGCAGTCACACAGCGCTCTGCCTTGAAAAGCTAGTCATCTTCTATTGTTAGTGATGGAAAGGTTCGAAATGACTACTCTGGAGTTTGGAGAGATAGCAGGACACAGTTTGCTGAACTTGGACTGATAAAGGCATTAGAGCGGATTACACAGTTTAATTACAGCCGTGTTTGTAGTGCTTTTGTTTGAGCTTTTCTTAATCTGGTGTGCATCAAATTAATGCTTCTAATTCATAAAGACTATCAGGAAATGCGTTATTTTAAGCGTTTTTTTAATGTTTGAATTCTTTATAAATTAAATGAATTAAATGCCTCAAAGTTATGTTTGAATGTTTTAATTTTTGCTAAAAATAGCTTTAGATATAATTGTGTATATATAGCATTATGCCAGTACATATTTTGTATGCGTGTGTGCGTTCTCTCCCCCATCTCCTTTTGCTTTTCTTCATGAGCAGGTGTCTTAAATAAAACTCCTGAATTGTTTGCTATTTATTTGTTCATCTTGTGCCAGAAAAACTGGCCTAAAGGACAATCCAGCAAAAATCCTTGTTCATGAATGCATGACTGATTGAACAGCTGTCTTCCAGTCTGTGCACTGAAACAACAATTCGTGTCCTTCGAAATGTGTCCTTCAAGATTAAACCATTGAAAGTTAATCAAAACAAGCTTTTCTATTTGATTAAGTGCTTCATAGTTAGTTGTTTACCATTTCCATTCTCCTGTTGTTGTGTTTGTGGTTTGACACTGATGGTGATTGTCAATTGAGTATTTGTAATTAATGCAGTGTCTTAACACAGAGAGCTCTGAACACTACCAGAACACACCTCATCTCACCATGTAGAACATCGTACATTATCACCATGCTTATAAAATGCAAGGTTTTCTGCTTTTGGATAAAAAGTGACTGTCTTTTTTTGGGTCTACAGGTTCAACTACAGATCAACTCATCATCTCACCACTAATGGTTTTTATGAGTTCCTCAACTGGTTTGACGAGAGGGCCTGGTACCCACTGGGCAGAATAGTAGGAGGAACGGTAGGTCATTTTTTATAAATTTTTTCTTGGGCTTTTATTTAAATTTCCTTTCCTTTTTAATTTATTCAATTTTTCTAGTAACAATTATAAAAAGGGGCTCATTTCCATTAGTTCATATTACATAACTTTTGTCATGGTTATTATTGTTAAACTATATTTTTAATTAAATAATACTTTACTAAAGGTAAATATCTACTAACAAATGATGTTTTAGTAAGGCAACATTTATTTTTGCAGCATTTATTATTTCATATTTTACAGTTTACTGTTTATCCATAAATCCATCCATCCCTTTGTCCACCCATCTAATTGTCCCATCCGTCCATCCATCCCTCTGTCCATCTAATTGTCTAGCCATCGGTCCGTCCAATTGTCCGTCTAGCCATCGGTCCGTCCAATTGTCCGTCTAGCCATCGGTCCGTCCAATTGTCCGTCTAGCCATCGGTCCGTCCAATTGTCCGTCTAGCCATCGGTCCGTCCAATTGTCCGTCTAGCCATCGGTCCGTCCAATTGTCCGTCTAGCCATCGGTCCGTCCAATTGTCCGTCTAGCCATCGGTCCGTCCAATTGTCCGTCTAGCCATCGGTCCGTCCAATTGTCCGTCTAGCCATCTGTCCGTCCAATTGTCCGTCTAGCCATCGGTCCGTCCAATTGTCCGTCTAGCCATCGGTCCGTCCAATTGTCCGTCTAGCCATCGGTCCGTCCAATTGTCCGTCTAGCCATCGGTCCGTCCAATTGTCCGTCTAGCCATCGGTCCGTCCAATTGTCCGTCTAGCCATCCGTCCGTCCGGTTGTCCGTCTAGCCATCCGTCCGTCCGGTTGTCCGTCTAGCCATCCGTCCGTCCGGTTGTCCGTCTAGCCATCCGTCCGTCCGGTTGTCCGTCTAGCCATCCGTCCGTCCGGTTGTCCGTCTAGCCATCCGTCCGTCCGGTTGTCCGTCTAACCATCCGTCCGTCTAGCCTTCCGTCCGTCCAGTTGTCCGCCTAGCCATCCGTCCGTCCAGTTGTCCTTCTAGCCGTCCATCCAATTGTCTGTCCGTCCATCTATGCATCCATCCAATGGTCTTTCCGTCTATCCATTCATCCAATTCTCTGTCCATCCATCCATTCATCCGTCTATTCATCCAGTTGTCTGTCTGTCCATCTATTCATCCAATCGTCTGTCTGTCCGTCCATCCCAATGGTCTGTCCGTCCATCCATCTGTCCATCCAATTGTCCTTTCGTTCATTCAATTGTCCTGTCCATCCATCCATTCAATTGTCCGTGTGTCCATCCATTCATCCAATTGTCTGTCCGTCCATCCATCTATTCATCCAATTGTCTGTCCATTCATTCTTCAGTCCATCCAATTGTCCTTTCGTTCATTCAATTGTCTCGTCTATCCATCTATCCATCTGTCAGTCTGTCTGTCTTTTAGGTTTGAGACATGTAAACTGACAGGACTTAAGGATAAAAATAAGTGACTTCTGGCATTCATTTTACTAAACCAAAAAAGGCTAGTTTGCCTTACAATTATCGAAAAAATATTGCCACAGAAACTGACTGAGTGCATGAATTGTTTTATGCAGTCAATTATGACTCGGCATCACTAACAGCATTTAAAAATTGTCCACTCCTTTCCAACTTTCTGACTGACTCTCTTATTCGACAGCAGAACTGTTACACCATAAAGTTAGAACAGTTAAACAGTGTTTGTTCATACACCGCATAAATACAGAATACTTTTCCAGTTATGCTCTTTTCAAATTGCTAGTTCTGTTTTGTTGGTGCTTTGACAGTAGTCCTTGTTAGCCTATGACCTGTATATGGTAGAAATGGAGTTTAAATTCATGCCAAAGTCTGTTTGTGTGCAAGCGCCTGTGGACAGACAGCCTCCGGATGATTTGTACTTGAAAACAGCATCTTTGGTCCCTAAATAAGGCCACCCCCTTTAACGCTCACTGTCACCGAGAAAAGCACTGCTGCTGAACCTAATGAGCTCGTTGGCTGGCTGGAGAAAGTTTGGCGAGCGTTTGGCATCTGACAGCTCTGGTGTTGGAGCTGTGGGGGGGCTGCAGGAGGCAGAGAACAGCATCTGTTGTTGTGTACAGTTCAAGCCGTCGTTATACGGCCTTCAGAGCAGGCCAGTCTGTTCCCAGCACAGCCTGCAGATTGCTGTTCATAGCAGGAGAGATGGAGAGAGATGAAAGGCTAGGAATGTGGAGGTAAAGAACGAGGTGTATATCTTTTCTCGCCTCTGTTTGGCTGCTAAATCCAACTTGGAAAGTAAGAAAAGGTCATTTTTTATTTTGTGTCACACCAGGAAAATTCAGAAGTTTGCCTCCTTTGGTCCTCATGACCAAAAACAATGTTGTTGTTTAAGTTTAGTTTGGTTTGCTTTCACATTGTCCTTTTTGCAAGTGAACCAGAAATTGTAAACACAACTACAATTGTATAAAGTTTATTGAACAGAAATGCATTAAACTTAATTCACATATACTTGTATAGTGCTTTTCACTAGCAGCTTCTCAAAAGGTGTACATTATTACATTAGTTAAAATCAAAAACGTTAAGCAGTTGTGTTTGGGGTTGGCAGTTTATAAATGTAGTTAACCTGCTTTTACAATGTAGATTGTGTCAGAGCAGCATCACATAAAGTATAGTAAATTTAATCAGTGTAGTTGTTTTCAGAGTTCAGTTCATTTTAATAATCACTACTGAGAGTCCAAACACTGAAGAGAAAATCCATTGATGCACAGCTCTACAGATCCTGAACTATGCAAGCTAGTGGTGACAGCGGCGAGGAAAAATCTCGAAAGAAACCAGGCTCAGTTGGGCACAACCATTTCTCCACTGGCCAAACGTCTTGTGCAGAGCTGCAGTCTAGGTGCCGGAGGCTGGAAGCTGGAAGCGAAGACTTGTCTGTCCCTGGAGTGTCGCAGGAATCAGTCTCATGCTCTTCACTCCACCATGACCACCACAGTAGCTGCTCAGGATAAGGCCTTGTCCAGGATATGGAAACCTCATCTCGTCACTGGTTTTTAATCGAATCAGTGACGCTGTGTAGTCTGAGGGCCTCGGGATGAGTATCCCTAGGTTGAAATAGAGAATAAAGAGAATAATTAGCGTAGCTGCTGTTCATAGTGGACATAAACAATATGCAGAAACCTTTGTGGAGCACGTTCATGTATCATACCGCTAAGTGATGCACTGAGTGAATGCTTTACTTAACACATCTTTAATTTAGTGTTGAATTGGAAGAGTGTGTCTGAGCCTCAGACGTTATCAGAAAGGCTATTCCAGAGTTTGGGAGCCATAAATGAGAAGGCTCTACCTGCTTTACTCGACTTCGCTATTCTAGGTACTACCAGAAGCCCTGAGTTTTGAGATCTTAAAGAGCGGGTTGGATTGTAGTGAGACAGAAGGTTGGTTGAGTAAACAGCAATTATCATTAGAATCTACACAACAATAAGTGCAGTGTTTTGATGTGATCCGGTTATATTGTGGTTTTGTGACTGCTGGAGTTGGTTGATGCATGGTTTTTATTCTAACAGTTATGCTTTTTTAGGAGTAGGCTTTTTTTTTTTATTGTGCATTTGGGCGGGTTTTGGACTGCTTTTGGGCTGGAAAAAGTCAAGTGAATCAAATATTTAGGAATGTTTACAGACTTTCTCAAACATTTTTTTCATCCCTCTCCTGAATTACTCCAGGCAAAAGTCTGCTTGATCGATTGGTGTTAATGGCATCTCTCATATCTGCTCTTTTACAGGTGTATCCTGGTCTGATGGTGACGGCGGGCCTGATTCACTATGTACTGAATCTGCTTCATGTGACGGTGCATATACGTGATGTTTGTGTGTTCCTGGCTCCTGTCTTCAGTGGCTTGACTGCCATTTCTACTTTCCTGTTGACGCGGGAGCTGTGGAACCAGGGCGCTGGACTATTGGCAGCGTGTTTCATCGCCATTGTACCAGGCTACATTTCCCGCTCTGTGGCTGGCTCTTTTGACAACGAGGGCATTGCCATTTTTGCCTTGCAGTTTACTTACTACTTATGGGTAAGTTGTATTAATGTCACCGTTTTGTGTTTGTCTTTATTGTTGTTTTCTCATTATCTTTATTCAGTACAATTATCCAGTTTGATTATGTGGAATATATATATATATATATATATATATATATATATATATATATATATATATATATATATATAATTAATACGATAATATACGATTAAAGTATTTCTTTTCTGAAAAGTAGCCATGCCAACTTTAATTTAATACTGTTTGGTTTATTTATCTTCAGCCCACCACCCTCAATCAAGTTTGGTTTTTGGCCCTTATCAAGAAACTTTTGCCACCCCTGGTTTAAATTAATTAATTAATCAGGAAGATAAAGTTATCTGGTTGTTATTAGTCGGGTCTTTGAATCACATAATTCATGGTTTCTGCTACATTCATTCTTCTATGGTGGGGCGCCACGCCAAAATTTATCCCGCTACGGCTAC